>NC_061111.1:143861633-143885045 GCF_002878395.1 Capsicum annuum
TTTTTTTCCTCATTTTTTTAAATTTTATTTTTATTTTTCCACTCATTTTTATTTTTCTCAATTTTTAAAATTTTTCTCTTTTTTCTTGATCTTTATTGTTTTTTTCTTTCCTTTTTTTTTCTCTATCTTTTTTTATTTCTCTATTTCGTTTGATCGCTTTTTTCTTTTTTCTCAACTTCTATTATATTTTGCTAATAAATAAAAAATTGGATGATCCGCAAAGAGATCTTTTTCTGACATCAAAACAAATTTAAGGGCATGAATTGTTGTTACAAAGTTCTTTAAAAATTCTTGAGATAAGTCGTGTCTCTAAGGCGAGAGTTGTAATTTGTCTGTTTGTTGTATTAATTTTTGCCTTTAGGGCACGAGCTGTAGATCATTTGCCAAGTTGTTACACACTAAGCTAGTGCCAACTCTTGCCCATACCGCATAAATTGTTTCTTTGTGGCTTAAACTTAACTTCCGTTTATTTACCCTCCTTAACATCTTTAAAGTAAATTATTTTCACCCCTCAAAACTGAATACCACTCTCACGACGGAGAGTGCGCTACACACGCGCCATGTCATTTCCAAATCAGTGCCACATCAGTGCCATGTCATTTACCACGTAAGATTTTTATTTTATTTTTAATAACCCCACACACTAACTTTTAATATATTTTATATATACTATTTATGTATATATATATATATATATATTTAAAAGAGTATATTTTTTAGAAAAAAATATATTTTATATAAATAAAATCTTCCTTCTTCTTCTTCACAACCCCCACCCCCTTCGTTCTTTCACGTCCCCCATCCCACCCCACCCCACCCCAATTTCTTCTACTTCTTCATTAGACAGTAGCCCCCCGTCCCCTCCCCTTCCTCCTCCTCCTCCTTCTTCTTCTTCACATAAAAGCACCACTTTTTCTATTTCTTTCACCATTATCACAAGCTTTTTCAATGAATTTTTTCTTCATCAAATGCAAAATTAACTTGAATTAGCTTGAGTAAATCCATCAATGAACTAAATACAAGTACATGATCACAAAAACACATCAATATACAAAATCTCAAATCCAAATTCTTTCACATTAACCAAAACCCAAAATTTCAAAACTCCTAAATTTTCAATTTCTTACTCAAAAATGTCTACAGAAATGGCATAAACAGTACGAAATTCGAAAATGGCATAGATGATATTCGCATGACATGAAATTCTTGGTCAAGAATCAAACTTGTTCATCAATCTTGAACCCTTTTTGATGGTCGAAAAATAAAATTTTGGATTAATTAAGACTTGATAGGAAGGAAATTACGAAGAAATGGGTGGGGGTATGAAGAAGATGAAGAAATGGAGTGTTGAGGGTGGGGTGGGGGTGGGCGTGGGGGTGGGGAAGGGGAGTGATGAAGAAGATGAAAATGTCTTCATATATATATATATATATATATATATATATGTATGTATGTATGTATAATAATAATAATAATAATAATAATAATAATAATAATAATAATAATAGTAATAAAAAAATAGCAATAAAGTGGTCTTTTTAAAAAAAAAATAAAATTCACTCGCTCTTTCTTTTTTTATTGCCACGTCAGCTATAGGGGAATTTAATTCATTTCAAAGTTGTTAAGGGGGGTAAATAAACGGAAGTTAAGTTTAAGTGCTAAAGTGAATTGTGACGACAAGTTCAGGAGGGAAAGGATGTCTTTTCTCAAATAAATACATAAATGCAAACACAGATATAGAAATATAAAAAACAAATTCACTTTATGACTAAATACAATTTATACAAAATTCCTTTGAGTTGTATACGCACAATGATAGATGTATACATATATGTAATGTATAAAATATGAACCAACTTATTCTATAAAAATCAAAAACTAATTATACAAATCAACTTATATGTGTGTATGTGTGTGTATATATATATATGATGATTTTTTGTATACATATATACATCAAAAATTTAACATAATGAACATACTTGTGTGTAACTAACAGAAAAAACTAGATATATAGGCATGTATATATATCAATTGTATACACATTCGTGCAAATATATATTCGGATATATACAAAATACCTATGAGTCTTTCACAATGTCGTTGCTCCCCCTTTGGAGTGAGAATCCTTAAATTTTTTTTCTTTTCCTTTAATTTATACAAAATGCTAATAACAGATTATAGGAACTAAGATATACCTAATGTGTAATAGAAGAAACATAGTTTATAAAAATTAACTTCAAAAATATACAATTTAGTCATACACAAAGGCGTGATAGCTGTATACCTATATGTAATGTATAGATTATGAACCGACATATTTTATACAAATCAAAAACTTATTATACAATTTATATGTATATTATATATATATATATATAATAATAATAATAATAATAATAATAATAATAATAATAATAATAATAATAACTGTTTAATGTATATGAAGGGTTATATATATATATTGACATCTTTTTCTCACATGAATTGAAAAATAAAATTGAAGAGACATTTTTTGCTATAATAAATCTTTGGATAAATCATAAAAGTATACCATTTAAGAGTAAGTATGACAAAACCATAAATAATTTCTACTTTTCAAGAAAAAATATTTGAAGAAAATGGTGGAAAATTTAAGAAGAAAGAAAATAAATGAAAAATTTAAGATGAGAGAGAAAAATCAAATAAATTATCCAATTTTTAAAATAAAATCAAAAAATAAAATGAAGTGTTCAATTAAGTCGGTCAAAATTTAAGCTAATTAGATGAGAGATTAATTGCATGATATACAAGTTATTATATTTGTATATTAGGCCCCACTCAAAATAATAGTTTTTTAACTAACTTTTGACTATGTCAAGTAATTATTTTAAACATTAACCATGATTTATAATTAAGAATTCTTTTTATCTATGCTATATAATTTTTCCATAGAAAATTGAATCAAATTGGATAGGTTGAATTTTGACCCATTGTTTAACCCATCCTAATCCAGTTTATCTTGAACCATATGAAACTTTGGGCAGGATTGGACATTAGCCCATTTACTTATTCAGCTCATCTAACTACCTTCAATTTCAGCTCAAACTACCTATTCGCCACCTCTAGCCGTCATTACTGAAATTAACTACAATATAAATTTACTATATACGAATTAATAAACTCGATCTTGAAGTCGATGAAAGTCACAGACGGAGTTCATAACCTTAAAGAATTAGTTGGGATGAATAAGTAATAGTATTTGTTTTTATAGCACTGTCCTTTACAAACAAGAGTATGAAGAATTATACTAATAATTAGTCAAATCTCAATAATTGTTATTGTATATTTTAAGTTTTCGTAAAGTTACTTTTGCATGCAGCATTATCTTTTACCGGGGTAATTAAGATATCAAGTGATTGGTCTACTCATAACATGACGACAAAGTTTATTCGAATGTCTTGTTCAATAACTCGGATTATTGTCTATTTTAAAATTGTTTTAGGAAATTTTCATATATGCATATACTTCATTAAATTTTGATACAAATAATAATATACCCCGTATATATTACAAGTGGGGCTTGAAAAAGGTCGAATATACACAGGTCTTATTTCTATCTTTGCGAAAAAGAGAGGTTCCCTATTGATTCTTGGCTCCTCGACAATAAAATAGCAATGTACAAAACAAGTGTACTAACATATGTTAATATACATTGGAGGAAAAAAACCATGTGATACATAAATCATACTACAAGCAATGTAACACTCAACTACCTACTAATCTTTTATCATAGTTCTCAACTTCTATATTTTCTATCTAAGATCAGATCCCCAGTTAGCAAAATTATGTCTATGTCCTATTTTATCACAACCTGCCCTACTCCTTCTAGTTTTGATATCAGGTGAAAATGGTATTAACATTTTGCAACATGCATTTGGATCTCGAGTTTTGGAATTTGTATTAGAACGCAACATTACATTCATCTATACTCTTTTTTCCTTCTAAAAAGTGAATTAATGACGTCTTGAAGCATAAACGTCAAACAAACCATTCAAGAATTTGTTTAATTGTCAAGATATTTCATTTCATTACTATTTTTTTCTATCATTTTGAATGTAGCATTTTAAGGAAGAAAATCACTTCCTCAGTTGAGGTGTCATAGGTGTCATGTGAGCTTGAATTCGCAAGTATTAGTATAATAGTATCAACTTCTGAAGAATTCTTCATTGACCTAATAGATACTGATATTAATATGAAATATTTTTATAAAAATGCTTTCACTCATGCTCATGAATTGTATCATATTGAATCATGAATTAATCTATCATGCCTCTTCAATAGAAATGTTAACTCATGATTTATGAACCTATTATGGTTAATTATCAATTGACCCCAAAGTGGGATGTACCATGACTATAAGACTAAAAAGGCTAAACTATGAATATGAGCCCAACAAGTCTAAACTATGAATATGACTCTAACCAGGCTAACAGTTTGATCAATAACTAAGAAGATAGACACATAACATTATAAGCTTAAAGGAGTTAGTTGGCTAACCGAGAAGGCTTAGGTCTAAATTATGAATGTCCAAAACTAAGTTTGCCGACGTAGGATAGAGATCTTTCCACAAGTCGGATGACTTTTATTCATGTGCCCAAAAGGGGCTAATTATGGATCCTTGCTAGCAAATCATGCCATGTCCTACGTTCGATAAGATATAGGATGGCTTAGTTGATCGGACCGAGATCAGACTTCATGCGCTTACATGTTGGTTCATGTCGGTTCACCACTTGATCCCACAAATAATCAAAAGAACTAAATATACCTTATTTTGTCAATTGTTAATGCGGTTTATACTCTTGTTTCTTTCCAGCTTGTCTTCGCTTATATTTGAATTTCATTTACTATGATAATCTTTTATTTTGCTATTCGTCTAGAATGACTTTACATATCAATACATTCCACGTATTGACCGTCTTTAGCGCTACATCATTTCATGATGTAGGTCCTGGCTCTCAAGTTCGTGACCAAGTGCATCATTAGGATCTCTATCTTCTGCCATTGCTGAGCCTCTTTTCTACCTGAGGCCGAACGAGATATGATGACTTCTTTATATTTTTTCTTTCAATATTGAAACTTATTAGAGGCTTCACAGGCTGGTATAGTTGTTAAACAAACTCTGTAATTTTCAATCTTTATCATGACTATTAGTATTATTTAATATTAAGTGGTGTTAATAAACCTTAATGAAAATATTTATCCTTTAACAAATCTTATTTCAATCTCATATTTTTTAAGTTATATTCTTTCATGTTGATTGTATTCTCATTTGTTATACTAGAACGCTTGCTCGTACTAGCAATAATATCGGGTGTGTATCACGTTCAAGATCTCGATTCGGGGCGTGACAGTTCTATTGTTATAAAAAATGTGAAAATTGATTTAAATTAAAACTTTACTGTCATCGTGAATGTATATTGTTATAAAAGAGGTCTGTAATGACTATTTTTCTTTTAAATTTTTAATGATTAATATCCTCATCTATTGGGTATATATAAAACTAAACCTCTTTGCAATTGCATCATTTATAGTGAATTGTTATTATAGAGATGCTTTTTATATAAAGATATAACTGTAACAATTAATTTTTTTATCTCATTTTTTGTCTACTGATTAATTAACAATGAAAATGGTGTCACCTTTTAACGATAACAACGATCGAAGGCACGAAAGTTACACATAACAGAGAAATATGAGGAACCATCACCGCCATCACTACCATCACTACCACCAACAAACCCAGTGTATTCCCACATAGTGGGGTCTAGGGAGGGTAAGATGTACGCAGTCTATACCACTACTTCCGGAGAAGTAGCAAGGCTGTTTCTGATAGACCTCCGGCTCAAGACAAAGAATAGTAAACAAGTCCGTAAGAAATCATGAAACAAGATGGCATAATAACAGGAACAAAGAATAGTTGTAAATCCGTAATAAAGCATGAAACAAAATGACATAACATAAATAAGACGAACCAGCTGCACCCTTATACCCTCCTACTTGCAGCTCCAACCTATGGGCATAGCCCTAGGACCACCAACCCGGCTACCCCAAAGCTCTCCTAATTACTGACTATGACCTACCCATATGCCCTAGCCTTCTATCTTAATTCATGTCCTTCAGACCTTCCTATCTAGGGTCATGTCCTCAGTAAGTTGTAACTGCTCCATGTCACGTCTAATCACCTCTCTCTAGTATTTCTTCGGCCTACCCCTACCCTGCCTGAAACCATCCAAAGCTAGACTCTCATGCCTACGAACTGGGGAATTCGTGTCCCTCCTCATCACATGACCGAACCATCTCAACCTACCTTCCCGTAACTTGTCCTCCACCGAAGCCACTCCAACCTTCTCCCGGATATTCTCATTCCTAACTCTATCACTCCTAATAAGCTCACACATCTAATGCAACATTCGTATTTTCATCACCTTCAACTTTTGAATATGGAAGTTCTTGACTGGCCAACACTCCACTTCATACAGCATGGCAAGATGGACTGCCACCCTGTAGAATTTGCCTTTAAGCTTGGGTGACACTTTTTTATCGTACAACACACCCGAGGCGGGCTTCCACTTCATCCATCCTGCCCCAATATGATGGGAGATATCCTCATCAATTTCACCATTCCCCTGAATTATGGACCCGAGATACTTAAAACTATCCCTCTTACAAACAACATGGGACTCGAACCTTACTACTACCTTGTTCTCCTGCATCAAGTCATTAAACTTGCATTCCATATACTCTGTCTTGCTCCTACTCAACCTGAAATCTTTAGACTCAAAGGTCTATCTCCAAACCCCCAACTTATCATTCACACTCCTTCGCGTCTCGTCAATCAAAACTATATCATCTGTAAAAAGCATACACCAAGTCACCTCTCCTTGAATACGCCGCGTTGACACATCCATCACCAAAGCAAACAAAAATGGGCTAAGAGTAGATCCTTGATGCAACCCTGTCAGGATAGGAAAATGCTCTGAATCTCCCCCTACCGTCCTCACCTGAGTCTTTGCTCCATCATACATGTCCTTAATCGCTCTGATGTACACCACCGGGACCCCACTCACCTTCAAGCATCTCCAAAAAACCTCTCTAGGGACTTTGTCATACGCCTTCGCCAAGTCGATAAACACCATATGCAGATCTTTCTTTCTTTCTCTATACAGCTCCACCAGCCTCCGCACCAGGTGAATTGCCTCCGTCCTCGAACGACCGGGCATAAATCCAAACCGATTTTCCGAAATAGATTGAGAAAGGAGTAGTATTGTATTCTGCCTATCATGATGATGTTTGGATGAAAAAGATGCATATAAGCATCCTTAAATTGTTTAATGCAAGATGTTGTAAAATTTCTTAGTTTGCAATTTATATCCTTCTCAACCTCCGCTCGACCACTCTCTGCCAAATCTTCATAGTGTGACTCTCTCTGCCAAATCTTCATAGTGTGACTCAATAACTTAATACCCCTGTAGTTGTTGCAACTCTGGATATCACCCTTGTTCTTGTACAAAGGAATCATAATACTCTTTCTCCAAGCCTCGAGCATTTTCGAAATCTTGAAAATGCCGTTAAACAATTCAGTCAACCACCTCAACCCAGCCTCGCCTGTAAATTTTCAAAAATCCACCGGAATCTCGTCAGGCCCCATCACCTACCCCTTCGCATCCTGCGAATAACCGCTATGACCTCTTTGATTTTTGAATGTGAGATGTTATTACAAGAGATAGAGTCGAAGAGTTGCTTCGACTAATAAATAAACGTACTACTTATTTGAAAACTGAAAAGAAGCTTGAAAATGAAACTGAGATCAAATATAACTTCTTTTATTATAGATATCTTTAATTGATTTTATTTTCTTTCTTATATATTGAAAGATTATAAGAATTAGTATAATGATTATTTTATTGTTGGGAGGAAATACTGAAAGCATGTCTTATAAATAAAGTTATTCAAGCATTATTAAGTAGAAGAGTTACAAAATAAAGCAACATTTCTCGATAAATTCTTGTTAGGACTTTTATGATCCTTATATTTGGTAAAATATTGTTAGATCTTTTCTAATATTTTTTTTTTTTTGTAAAAAAAGCCTACAAATATTTTTCAGCAATAACTAGCGTTTTCCTTTTTCATTCATTGATCAATCAACTGTGAAAATTTCCTAATCTATTGTGTGTATATATGTACTGTCAAATCTCTTAATATAAATATTATTTTATTCAATTTTTTATTGTTATTAAAAAAAAATGAAAATTGATTTGAAATAAAATTTGAATGTCATCGGAAATTCATATTGTTATAAAAGATGTCTAACTGTAATAACTATTTTTGTAGTGATTTACAAACTGTAAAAATACTCTTATATATTGTGAATATATATATATATATATATAAATGCATCATTTATCATAAATCATTGCTTTAGAGATAACCGTTATATAGAGATCTGCCTGAAAGAACTAAGTTTTTTAATCAGATTTTTTGTCTAATGATTAGTTAACAGTGAAAATGACATTATCCTCTAATGATAACAGTGATAGAAGGCACGAAATTTGCACAAAACTGAAAAATATGAGGCACCATTTGAGAACAATTAACTTTCGAATTAGAGATGTTATAAAAAGAGATAGCGTTAAAGAATTGTTTCAACTGATAAGTAGGCGTATTACTTATTTGGAAACAAAAAAGAAGTTTGAAAATGAGCTTGATTCAAGTATAATTTCTTTTATCGTAGACATATTTAATTGATTTTATTTTCTTCTTGTATATTGAAAGATTATAAAAATTGTTATAATGATTAGTTTATTGTTGGAAGAGAATATTAGAAACAAATGTCTTCTAAATAAAGTAATTCATATATTATTTAGTGGAAGACTTACAAAATAAAGCAATGTTCCTTGAAAATCCTCGTTAGGACTTTTATTATCCCCATTCGGTACTGCTACACCTTTTCTATTTTCTGAATATTTATTTTTTAAAGAAGCCCTAAAAATAAACTGAATCTAAATTTAGTTTACATTCAGTTATATTATTATTTGATATAACATAAGATAACTTCAAATTTATAGAAACATATCACAAACTGAAATAACTTATAATTTATAGTGTCTATAAGCAAATAATAAAAAATCGACAAAAATATAACTTGTATCTTTTAATTAAAGAACGCATCCAAATATGATCGTAAATACACAAATAGAATAAATAAATAGATTTGTCATAAATTACGACAGTATGACTTTAAATAGAGCTGACATTTTTGAAATGATCGAGCAAAACTTGATGCTTATCATTCAAAAGAGGACCATGCATTTCAGGAAGTTGTTATAAAATGTGAAAATTGATTTCAATGAAAACCCGATCGTTATTGTAAATTAATGTGTTATAATAATTTGACTGTAATAACTGATGTTTTTCTTTTTTTCATTGATCAATTAACTGCGAAAATTTCCTAATCTATTATGTGTATTTATGTACTGTCAAATCTATCAATAAAAGTATCGTTTTGTTCAATTTTTTTTTATTGTTACAGAAAAATGTGAATTGATTTAAAATAAAACTTGACAGCATCATGAATTCATGTTGTTATAAAATAGGTCCAACTGTAATGACTATTTTTTATTGATTAATTAACTATAAAAATACCCTCATCTATTTGTGTGTATATACTAGATATTGAAAGCCCGTGTTAGTATGAGCTCAATATATGTTATTTTTTAATTTCAATTTATGTGACACAAATAGAATTTAAGTAATCAATCATTAAAATAATTTATTTTTTTAATTATTGTGATTTATAATATTTTTTATTTTATTCCAATTTAAGTGACACTGATGTAATTTCGAGAGTCAACCAAATATTTTATACCTTTTAAATTTTTTAAGTTGTTAATTATGTGATTTGTAAATTTTTACATAATTTTTCAATAAGATATGAATACTCTCTCCATCTCAATTTATGTGACACAGATAAAATTTCGACAATCAATTAACCTTTTTTATATTTTTATATTGTTTTATTCAGTTCTTAATTATTTTGATTTGCAATATTTTTTTTATCTCATTTTTAAATAATAGATGTTACTTTTCAGCTGTCCCATCCAAATTTATGTGCATTAATATAATTTCGATAGTCAATCAAATTTTTTATGTTGACATATCATTTTTTATCTATTTTATCCTTTTTTTTTATGAAATATTATTAATTTTTTAATACTTAGATGACCATAATAATTAATTAGGAGTGATATAGTAAAATTACGATTGAAATAGCTGAAACAAATTTTTAATAATTATTAATTTTTAATACGTAAATGACTTATAATAATTAATTAGGGGTGATACAGTAAAATTACGGCTGAAGCAGCACAAGCAGGCAACACAAGCAGGCACATCGACCTCATGCCTGCTTGAGCTGCTTAACTCCCTCTTAATATTATTAATATTTTAGTACGTAAATGACTTGTAATATTTAATTAGGGGTGATACAGTAAAATTCCGGCTAAAGCAGGGAGCACAAGCAGGCATGTCGACCTCGTGCCTGCTTGAGCTGCTTAACTCCCTCTTATAAATAAGAAAATAAAGCAAAATTTCTTTGTAACTGTATCATTTATCGCAAATTGTTGTTATAGAGATGCGCGTTATGTAGAGATCTTACTATAATAACTAAGTTTATAATTATATTTTTTGTCGATTGATTAATTAACAGTGAAAATGACATCATCATCTGATGATAACAGTGATAGAAGGCACGAAGTTTGCACAAAATTGAAAAATACGAGGCATCATTTGAAAAAAAAAATAATTTTCAAATGTGAAATGTGATAACAGAAAATAGAGCTGAAGAGTTGCTTCAATTGATCAGTAGACGTGCTACTAATTTGGAATAGAAAAGAAGTTTGAAATTGAATTTGAGATCAAGTATAACTTCTTTTTGTAGATATCTATGATTGATTTTATTTTGTTCCCTATATATTGAAAGATTACAAGAATCCTTATAATGGTTAGTTTATTGTTGCGAGAAAATATTAGGATCAAATGTCTTCTAATAAAGTAATTCATGTACTATTTAGTGAAAGAGTTACAAAATAAAGCAACATTTCTCGAAAAATACTCGTTAGAACTTTTGTGATCCCTATTCGATATTGCTACACCTTTTCTATTTCGTGAATATTTATTTTTAAAATAAGCCCCAAAAAATAAACTGAATCGAAATTTAATTACATTTAATTATAATACTATTTGATATAACATAGCGTAACTTCAAATTTATAGACTCATATCACAAACTGAAATAACTCTTTTATAGACACATAACTAGGGGTGTTCATTGGTCGGTTTGGATCGGTTATTGATCAAAATCATAACCAAACCAGTTTAGTCAGTTTTTAAATTTCTAAAACCAAACCAAACAAAAAAATAACCATCGGTTTGGTTCTTGTCGGTTTAGTTTGGTTTGGTTCGATTTTTTCGGTTTATAGCTTTAGCTAATGATAAACGTTGAAGATTTAAAAAAAAAACAAATCCAATCTAACATATGAGATGTCAACCGAGTGTTGTATCTCAACTTTGAAACTAAGATGTCAATTGAGTGTTATACTTCGACAAAGCCATGAACAACACCATATGAACGCTTCTAAAGAAATATTTAAAAACTACATTTACTAGAATGATATGATAAACGCGCAAAAGGTGAACACATAAACTTCTTGCTCGACAAGGTTCAAAAAGAAAGTTAAAATTAGTGATTGTCTATAGTCTAATGAATCTTAGCTATAAATTTCAATATACAACAAGATATTATTTTCAAAATTAGTATCATTTGTCATTCAAAGTGCGAAATTCATTTAGAATCTCATAAGGTACTGTCAACTGGATGAAGACATATGACTGAATGTATTACGACTAAAGTTAAATCATGATTAAAATATAAAATCTAACAAATATTTATATTGTATTTATGAATAATATTTAAATAATTATGATATATATATATATATCGGTTCAGTTTGGTTATTTTGTCGGTTATTTTAGAGTAAAACCAAACCAAACCAAACCAAACCAAACCAAACCAAATTAGTATCGGTTTTTTAAAATTCAAAACTAAACCAAACCAAACCTAACCAAATATCGGATTTTTTAATCGGTTTGATTTGGATAGCGGTTCGGTTTGGTTTTTAACCAAACCGTGAACACCCCTACACATAACCCAAACTGAAATAACTCAAAGAACTTATAATTTATAGTGTTCATACACAAATAATGAAAAACTGGCAGATAATATAACTCATATCTTTTAGTTAAAAAACGTGACCAAATATGATCGTAAAGACCTAAATAGAATAAATAAAATAAATTTGTCATAAATTACAACAATATACTCTAAATAGAGACTGACATTTCTTAAATGATCGATCAAATTAAGTTTGGGGTAAATCTCAAGAATAGACCCAAATTGGGGTGACTTTCAAATTTTAGCCTCAAATATAAAAGCTTCCTTAAAGTAACCTTTACCTATTAACTAATATTTTTTTGAACGAAATTGCCCCTTACCAATGAAGTAAATTACATCAATAATTCTCATAATGGATAACAACTCTATATTTATATCTTTCAACTTTCATTTTTTTTTTCTCTTTTTAATTTTACTTTGATTTTTATTTTTTTCTCTTCTCTTTTTATTTTTGATTTTTTTTTAATCCTTACTTTTTTTCGTTTTTCCTCTCAACTTCTTTTTTTTTCTTTTTTCTTTTACTTTGATTTTTTATTTTTTCTTTCCTCTTTTTTTTTTTCCTTTTTAGTATTTCTCAACCCTTATTTTTTTTCCTTACACCTATCAACGTCTACTTTTTTAAGAAAACCTTTTTTTTATTTTTCTTTGATTTTTCTTTTTACATTTTCTCGACCTATTTCTATTTAATCTTTTTTGATTATTTTTGTTCTTTTCCTTGATTTCTCCCATTTAAGTTAATCTCATGAGTAACAGTTGACGCTATCACATTATAAAGGAAGGACTTATGACTTTTAAACAACAAGCTACGTTTCATGGACAAGAGTTGACACTACCACATTGTAGATGCAAGACTTATGACTTTAAAATAACAAGTTATATTTCATGGGTAAGAGTTGACACTACCACATTATATTTTGATTTATGAGATATTTTATAACTCTTGCCTTAGAGGCAAGACCTCAGGGACTTTCAAACTACAAATTATGCCCCACGGACAAGAGTTGACTCTACCACGTTATGTTTTCATTTATGAAATTCTTAACAACTATTACTTTATAGACAAGACTTAGCTCAAGGACTTTCAAACTACAAATTATGCCCCACGGGCAAGAGTTGACTCTACCGCGTTATGTTTTCATTTATGAGATGTTCTACGACTATTGCCTTAGAGGCAAGACTTAGCTCAGGGACTTTCAAATCGCCTTAGAGACAAGACTTAGCTCAAGGACTTTCAAACTACAAATTATGCCTCACGGACCATAGTTGATACTACCACATTATGTTTCATTTATGAGATATTCTACAACTCTTGTCTTAGAGGCAAGACTTAGGTCAAGGACTTTCAAATAATAACTTATTCCCAACGGAAAAGAGTTGATACTACCACGTTATGCCTTTGCTTATGAGATGTTCTACAACTCTCGCCTTAGAGGCATGACTTATCCCAAGAATTTTCAAATAAGTTACATATATTGGGAAAGTGTCAACACTAACACATTGTGTTTTTTACTTATGAAATGCTCTATAACTCTTGTCTTAGAGGTAAGACTCAGCCTAAGGACTATCAAACAAAAAGCTATGCCCCACGGGCAAGAGTTGACACCACCAGATTTTGTATTGATTTATGAGATGTTTTATAACTTTTTCCTTTGAGGCAAGACTTAGATCAAGGACTTTAAAGTCATAAATTATGCCCCATGGGTAAGATTTGATATCACCACATTGTTCTTTGATTTATGAAATATTCTATAACTTCTGCCTTAGAGACAAGACTTAATCCAGGGACTTTTAAGTAACAAGTTATGTCCCATGGGTAAGAGTTGACACTATCACATTATGTTTTGATTTATGAGATTTTCTATAACTCTTGCTTTAGAGACAAGACTTAGCCCAAGGACTTTTAAACAACAAGTTATGCTCCACGGATAAGATTTGACACTACTACATTGTGTCTTGATTTATGAGATGTTTTATAGATCAAGGACTTTGAAAAAACAAGTTATGCTCCATGGGTAAGAGTTGACATTACCACATTATGTCTTGATTTGTGAGATGCTCTATAACTCTTGCATTAGAGGCTCAAATTAGTCCAAGGACTTTCAAACAACAAGTTACGCCCCATGGGCTAGAGTTGATACTACCACATCGTGCCTTGATTTATGAGATATTCTATTACTCTTGCCTTAGAGGCAAGACGTAGCCGATAAGTTACTTCCCATGGACAAGAGTTGACACTATCATATTGTGTCTTGATTTATGTGATGCTCTATTAGTCTTGCCTTTAAGATAAAACTTAGCCCAAGAACCTCCCAAAAGAATAAGTTACGCCCAATGAACAAGTGTTAACACTACCACATTATTTTTAATTTATTAGATGTTCTATAACTCTTGTCTTAGAAGCAAGACTTAACTCAAGGATTTTCAAACAACAAGTTATGCTCCACAAGAAAGTCTTAACACTACCACATTGTGCTTTGATTTATGAGTTATTCTATAATTTTTGTCTTAGAGGTAAAACTTATCCCAAAGAACTTCCTAACAACAATCATGCCCTTAAATTTGCTTTGATGTCAAACAAAGAAGATCCCTTTGCGGATTATCCAATTTTTTATTTATTAGCAAAATATAATAGAAGTTGAGAAAAAAAAAAAGATGATCAAACAAAATAGAGAAATAAAAAAAAGAGATTAAGAAAAAAAGGCAAGAAAAAAATAAAGATTAAGAAAAAAGTGAAGAATTTAAAAAATTGAGAAAAATAAAAATGAAAGGAAAAATAAAAATAAAGTTTGAGAAAAATGAGGGAAAAAAAAGAGAAATGATACGAACCAAAAAACCAAAAAATAAAGTTTGAGACAAATGAATTAAAAAAAGGAAAATAAAATGAAGGAATAGATAATGTTTCAGAAAAAAGAAAAAAGAGAAAAAAATAAAGATTGAGACAAATGAATTAAAACATGAAAATAAAATTAAAGAAAAAATAAAAAAAGTAAAAATAATAAAAATAAAAATAGAATTTGACAGAAATGGATATGAAAAGTTTTAAAATATTTGAGGTGTAGAGGGCAAAATTGTACTTGTACTATACTAAAAAAGAAGGAACGCTAGTCTTTAAAGATTTTTCTTATTGGGGTCAAAAGTCCAAAGCCACTCATAATTGGGGCTATAGCATGTAATTTTCTGTAGTGGAGTGGAGGTTCGAGGGTAGGGGTAGAGTGGGCTAAGAAAAAAGTATTGAATATTTTAAAAGTAAATTAAAAAATACATATTTTTTATGGGTAAATGTATTGGGTTGGGGGAAGGGGGTTGGTAAGAAGTGGTGGTGGGGTACAATTTTTTTTAAAAAAATTAAAAAGTAAAAAAAAATTAATTCGAGAGAGCGGCTGGTAAGTAGGGGTACGGGGTATGAGTGGGTGAGGGTGAGGTAAGAAAAAGTTTTGTATATTTTTTAAAAAGATAATTTTCTTAAAAAAGATTGGGGTGGGGGGTTTGGTAAGGGGTGGGATAAGAAAAAAGTTTAAATTTTTTAAAAAAGAAATTTAAATAATAATTTTTTGGACCGGGTGGGGTATGGTTGGGTAGGTAGTGGGGGAGGGGTGGGGGCTTGGAGGAAGGGTAGGAGGCCGAGTTAAATAATATAAGGTAAATGATAAAATAGAATTATATAATATTAAATAAGAGTATAATTGAAAAAAAATAAGCAAATCATAGGATGCCACCAAATTGGTGGTTACATAAAGTGAGGGTTTTCATGATTACCAAACCATGAAATTAAAGAGTAAATACATAATTATACCACTGATCTTGTCCGAGTTTTGCAAAAAGATACCTAAACTTTAACTTCGACCTATTACCCACGATTCTTCTTTTTGTCGTTGAAAATATACCATTTTTTGCTAAATCTCAGTCACAATAAAGAGAGTAGATGCACGCACCAATCAGGTGCTGCCACGTGTCAAATATTTTTAATTTCATATTTTATTTATTTTTTAATATTATTTTTATTTTTATTTAATTTATCACCTCCCTCTTCCCTCACCCCACCCCACCCCGCGACCAATAGCTCCCCCCTTCTCCCACGCGTCCAGGTCAACAACTTCCTCCCACCCCTCCGCGTCCAGTTTCCTCCATTAAAATGGAGCTTAAAGCTCCTGTACAATCTCCATTTTAATAGAGCTTTAAGCTCCATTTTTATTTATGACCCCACCCCATCTCCCCACCCCCACCCCATCCAACACCTCTCTCCCCCATTCCCGTCCAGTTTCCTCCATTAAAATGGAGCTTAAAGCTCCATTAAAATGGAGGTTGTACATCAGATTTCCTTTTTAAATTTTTGGTGATAATGATGTTGTTGTTGTTGCTTTAATTGATGTTGTTGTTGTTGTAATTGATGTTGTTGTTGTAATTGATGTTGTTGTTGAGTTATGGTGATGAAGAAGAAGTTGGGGAAGAAGACAATGGTGGATGGGTGGGGTTGCGGGGGTGGGGTGGGGGGTTATGAAATAATTTTAAAAAATAAATAAATATTAATTAAAAAAAAGAATATAAATTGTATATTAAATTATTTACACGTGGCAGCTTCTAATTGGTCAAAAAAGTTAATTTTTGCATTTTCACGCGCTTGTGGTGCGTGTATACACGTAGAGGGTCAAAATTGTGTATTTGCAACGAAATAAAGAAGATTCGTGGGGTAATAAATCGAAGTTAAAGTTTAGGTGTCTTTTTAAAAATTTCGGACAAGATCAGTGGTGTAATTATGTATTTACTCGAAATTAAATCAATACCATACCATACATTTTAACAAACAATAAATAAAAATATGGTTCCTATTATAAAACAAGAAAGAATAAAGAAGAAGAGTAGAGAGAATAGAGAGAGTGATTCTTATTTCTTCTCTTGAGGGATGAGAGATCATAAGATTGTCAATACAATGAACAAAATCCCTCTATTTATAGGAGAAATTTACTCCTAGTCTGAGTTAAAGACGGATGCTTCAAATCCTAATAGATATCAAAGTAGATCTTGATAGATATTCACTATAACGTAAATACATTTATAACACTCCCCCTTGAATGTATAATTTGTAGATAATGTGCCTCGTTAAAACCTTACTAGAAAAAACCCAGTAGGAAAAAAAATCTAGTAAAGGAAAAAGAGTACACATCTCTAATAATACGCATTTCGGCTGCCTCATTAAAAACCTTATAAGGAAAACCCAGTGGGACAAAACCTCATAAGGAAAAAAGAGTACAACGCATATTAACTCCCCTTAATGAGAACATCCTTGACCTTTGCATCTCAATCTTGTGCAACATCTTCGTGAAAGTTCTAATTGGAGAAGATTTGGTGAATAAATCAGTTACATTGTCAGTTGAACAAATCTGTTGCACGTTAATATCATCATTCTTTTGTAGCTCATGTATGTAGAAAAGTTTTGGCAAAATGTGCTTCGTTCTATCTCCATTTATGCATCCTCCCTTAAGATGTGCTATGTATGTTGAATTATCTCTGTATAAAATTGTGGGTAGATTGTCATATTTCACACTATATTTTTCTCGAATGAGATGTATCATAGACCTCAACCATACACATTCTCGGCTTACTTCATGAATAGCTATTATCTCAGCATGATTCGATAAAGTGGCTACGATAGACTGCTTTATATATCTCTAAGATATGACAGTACCACCATTTATGAACGCATAGCCTATTTGAGACCGAGATTTATGCGGGTCAGATAAGTACCCAACATCAGCATGACCAATAAGATCGGGACTGCAATCTTTAGAATAAAACAAGCTCATGTGTTTTATTCCATTTTGATGTCTCATAGTAGGAGCAGAAATATACCTTGCTAACAAATTGATTGAAAAGGCTATAGGCCTTGTAGTATTTGCGAAGTACATGAGTGCATCAATTGCACTAAGATATGGTACTTCATAACCGATCCAATTTGATATATTTCGAATTTAAGCAAATAATCTATTGCTTGGAAAACTCTCCAAGAGTTCCAACGAAATTCAAGCAATAAGTTTTTACAATATAAGGATTATAAATAAGTTTCCCAGAAACTTTTATATGCTTCAAGCAGTTTGAATCCTTAAAATTTTTCACATAAGTTTTGTCAAGTGACAATATTCAACATTTCATGAGTGACATCTTCAAGTGTATGGACTGCAAATCAAATAAGTTTTACGCTTACCAAAATGCATCCTTTCATGTCACTTGATAAATATTTCTACGTCAGCAAGCTTAAATAAATGAAGAATTCAGATCCTTATAATCTTTCACAATATTGTGCCAATATTGTGTAAAAGATATTGATGATATATCATTTTGTATCGGTTCACAATGTGACATGATATTTTGAGATCTTATCACTTCATTATTTTCAAGTACCTGAACCTCTCATAGGGTTTCATGAAGTGTTATGTCGTAGACATTGCCTTTCTATTATGATTATTTGCTCCTTATCCTTTTCAAGGATTATTTCATTTGGAATCGATTGGTCTACCATGCTTCACGGATGCATAGACTTTGTCCTTCATGGACACAAAATAGGAGCACTTGTAGCTTAAATATGAAATATTTTCGGCATTTGACTTGAATTATCTTTTGAATGAGGATCTGGTGATAATTCTAACATATTTCATAGCTGCTTATAATCTCCCCCTTATGTTAGGAAAACTGACAGACATCCTCCATCTTCTTTGAGGAATCCATCTTTGTGCATCATGGTATATTCATTTATCGTATACCGCACATCAAAACTATTAGATGGAATAGTTTTGTGGGGGGAGAAATAATCATAATTTATTGGTCCAATGCATACAAGTGTTATTGTATGTAACATATCATATTTCAAACCAACACATGAAGATTTTTTCTCATTAGTGACGGTTTAGCTATTTATCTGAGGCATTCAATGCTAAACCATCATCATCAAGAAAATTTTCTTGATTGCACAATCTGAAAATTATGTTCTTAACTCAATTTTATTGAGCAAGCAACTTTATGAATGTCAAACTGCAGGTTGAAAATGAATGTACATGTGATCATCTTATTGATGCATCTTTTCAACATATCACATGATAGGTGAACGGACCCTTATTCACTTTTTATAATTTTCAGATTTAAAGGGATCCAATCCCAATAGTAGTTGGTCCAACCAACTTATCATGAGAACAAACGACATAAACAATTCTTGAAGAATCTTCTAGTTCTTCAATACAAGCACATCTTCGAGATGTCACAATCGTTCATATCAATTTATAAACTTTTATTCTAGTAAATTCCAAGTTTACCATGACATGTACTTTTTCTTTAGTAAATTTTAGATTTACTATTACATGAATAAATTTCAGATTTACTACTTCAGAAGTAGATTTTAAAATTATTCAACCGCTTTCGGAGGTGAGTTGTGATACAATCACAATCAAGTGCACGTTTGCATTAATAAGTTTCTCATTTCCCAGGAATGAAATATAATCATGCCTTAAGCCTATCAAATTATGATAGCTTATAACCTCTTTCAAGATTTTGCTACTTCAGAAGCAAATCGAGGCATACATATGATGTAGAGAATTTTTCTCTAGCATATCTTATAATCATATAAGTGTGTAAAAATATCATCACTTTTGATGATGATTATCATATTGTTCCTCCACGCGTATATTCGTGCATTCAATCACTTGTTTTCTTTCAGACATATTATGCACTGCTACCACATACACCTCAAGAATGAAGTAAGTTGTCATATTTCAGACTTATCATATATTGCTACCACATTCACTTCATGAAATGGAGCATATTCAATGGGTCGAATTTCATGACTTTTCATCCAACACCCATTATTTTGCCTTAGCCATCATAATATCATCAATATGGTGTATTAAGATTCAAACTCAATATTTTATCCAAATAAAGGCGTCTTAGGCATAAATTGATAGGACTTGAACCCAAAATTTTATCATCTTGATACATCGGGACTCTAACCCAATGTCGATGAAATTAATTCACCGCCTTATTGTAAATGACAAAATATGTCAAATTGTAAAACAAAATTCATCAATAAACCAAATTAATAACAGATCTGTTTTCAATATTGTTATACAGTAACAAAGCATATCCAGCGATGGGTTGGTAGGGAATCTTTTCAATTCATTGACATGATTAAACCATAAATCATGAACAATTTGCTACTTATGTGTCACTTGTAGATAAGAAAATACTATCACAAAGAACACATCACACTTTTTTTTAAGATATAAACATAAATATATCCGACACATAATTGTAAAACAAAATTAATATATATTCTGAAGACTTATCTGAGTTGGTTGTGGTGTGGTAAATTTGCTATTTATAGCTTTTCTCAATCACATCCGCTAATATGGTTAGCCACCAATTGAATGATTTTACTCAGATGATTAAAAACCAAAGTCGCAATACATACATAAGTATGGAAGAATACAAATTAATATTACGTCTGCAACTAAACCAATTGTTCACACAAAAGTACCAGTCATGTAAATAACCATTAGTAATACACCATATAATTACAATATATATACTGATACTATGACGACAAATTTGCCACAGTAATAATACTACCACATGCAAGTCCTTCTATACATTACCTAGTCACACAACACACATTTGTAGCAACAATTTACTAAGCAGGCAACATAAAAGTACATAGTCTATTTTTAACATACTTATCCAGTTGTTTTAAAGTATAAATGGTTTCAAACCACTACTTTCTCTCAGATTCAACAATAATTATACCATTTGTAGCAAAAGATAAATAACATAAAAAATTACTAACCTTGAAATCCTTAAGATTTATAATCTCACCTTGTTTGACAGAGTCTCATGCTGATAACGTGTTATAAAATAACTAAGAATAGAGATGAAAAGTAGAGAGAATATAGAGAGTGATTCTTATTTCTTCTCTTGAGGGATGAGCCCTCTATTTATAGGGAAAATTTACTCCTAGTCTGAGTAAAAGACGGATGTTTCAAATCCTAATAGATATCAAAGTAGATCTTGATAGATCTTGATAGACATTCACTATAATGTAAATACATTTATAACAGTTCCTTTAATAACCATATAATATCATACCATGAAAAACCACCATCCAAATAGTGTGTAACTGAACGGATAATTGCCAGCTAAATTAGTTAAGGAAATTATCTAGAAAATAAGAAATAGTATTCAACTATTGTTTTTTGATTGATTTTCATTTTTGCTCGATTAGAGATGTCAGTCTCTGTTTAAAATCATATTTTTGTCATTTATAATGAATTTATTTCATTTATTCAATTCAGATTTTTATAGTCATATGTGAACACACTCCTTAATTAAAAGTTACTAATATATTTGTTTAGTTTTTTTTATTATTAAATTAAATTCGGTTCAGTATTTCTCTAGGCTTCTCTTAAAAAGAAATATTCAGGAAATAGAATTACTATAGCAATGTCAAATTGGAACCTATATAGATCCTAACAAGGATTTTCGAGAAATATTGCTCTATTTTGTAACTCTTCCACTAAGCAGTTTATGGATTATTTGTTAAAAACAAAACATATAAAAATTACATAAACCCAAAACTTATGTTTCATTTATTACAAAAAATCTCATCTCCCTAAACATATTACATTTATTCCACTTTTTAACCCTCTCTCCTAAATTACATATACATAGAAATACTTTTTACTTTCACCCTTTATGCTTCACTTTCACCATTTCTCCCCCCAAAATAAGGCTACATCAAGGGACGGTTTTTAAGTTTGAAATCAACCGTGTTTGAGTCCAACTCCTAGTCAAGAGTATTCAATTTGAACTTAATCTTCTTCAATTTCAACTAAATCTTCTTCAAACATTCTCAATTTTTAAGATTTGAGGATTATTAATTTTTTTTTCATTACATAGTAGAAATTTTTGAGATTTTTCAAAGAAGATATTGTTACATGTTTTGATTAACTAATTTTTTGGGTTTCTACTTTACCAAATTATAGTTTGATTATTTGCATTACCCTTTTTTTAAAATTGTCTATTTGAAGTACTAAATTAACAACTTAGTACTTAGTTAATGAATGATTCTCCTTCATTTAGTTTAGGATTAACTAAGTTAGAGCATATCGAAACAATAAATTTGGTAGTTGATTTTATTTCTGGAGTATTTGATTACGAGGAACCTAACTTTGATGAAAATAGATCAAAAATCGTAACAACCCCATCAAGATGAAAAAGATTATCAAAGCATCAACTTCAAAGTCGAAAAAACAAATTGAAAAATCCTCAAGAAAATTAAAAAAAGAAAAGACAATGGACGACCTCGTTTACCAAAGGTATTTCCTCTATTATCATTTTTTTGTTATGGGTACATTGAGTTTTATTAAGTAATTAGAGTTTTTAAAACTGTTAATTAATTGTCTGTGATTGTTTGTTATTATGGAGTTTTTGGGTTTTTTCATAAGTTTGAAGTTATGTGTAGAAATTGGATGTGCAAATACAAAATTACTCTGTGTATATATTCTGCATATACATATTTGTTGATGCTTTTGGATTCAATACATTGATATTTGTAGTTCATATACATATGTGGTTACTGGTTGTATCTATTAGTAAGTATGTATGTGTTGTACACATACATTATTCCTTTCATGTTGTTGAACATATACGTAAATTGTTTTTTGTAGTTTTTCTGTGTACTGTGTGTTTGAGACATTAGATATTTGTATATGTAAAACACATACATATGAGTTCTGTTTTGTGTTTTGTTGTGTACTGTGTGTTTGAGGTAATTGATATTGCATATTTATATGTAAAACATATACATAAGAGTTTTGTTTTGTGTTTGTTGTGTACTGTGTGTTTGAGATAACGGATATTACATATGTATATTTAATACATATACATATAATCCCATGTGTTTAAGGCTATGAACAATACCTATGTATATTTCTAACATATACATGGCTTATGATAGTTTTTAGATATGTAATGAAATGCCTTGTCTATGTACATCATTTTTAATGTATTGTCCATATATGAGTCTATGTGTTAGATGTGTAATGAAATGACTAGTTGTTATGTACAGTATATGTTTTGACCATATAGGCTCACATATGATGTCT
>NC_061111.1:143888045-143897980 GCF_002878395.1 Capsicum annuum
TTCATTTTCAATAGGATATGAAATACGGGATAAAAAATGTCCCTGTGCATTGTTGCATTTTGATAGTTGTTGCAACATTGATAAAAATTGACTAGTTGCATTTTGATGCATTTGAGTATGTGAAAAACCTTACGTAACAAGAATGTGACAACTTGTAAGTAATCTTTATATAAGTTTTTATGGTCTATTTATTTAAGATGTGTTATAGGAAATAACAGTTTTATTTTTATGCATGGCAGGGATTGTGGAGTCTTTGTTGTTAGGTATGCAGAATACCTAAGTGAAGGAATGTTCGTCCCTTCAATTGATTTTGAAGCGGAATACCTTCGGATGCGATATACATTACTCCTTCAAAATTACGGTCTTCGAAAAGCAAAGAAGGGTTATGTTAGTGAGAATGAAGACCCTCCAAGACCAAAGCCAAAATCACACCCATTTACAGATGAAAGGGTAATAGTTAGCATTGAGTAGGCTGTCAGATGATTATGGTTTACAAATTTTATTTATATGAATTTGTTAGGAATGTTGCATTTTAAACTTATTTAGATGTTTTGTTTTACAATTCTGTTACAACGCATTTTAACCTATGTTTATGGATTATTGGTAAAAATATTTTAGTGTGATTATTGTACTTTGTACATAATTTTTTAATGTATTTGTATGCGTGAACTAGTCTACATATACATAGAATTATTGTCTCTCCAAAATAAACTTTCTTATTTTTTTATTTTTGTGTATATGCATACATATACATATGTTTACACGTTGATAAGACTGATCAGATGAATAGTTTTTGACAAGTTTGGAGAAGTCTAGCAATGCAGATTTTTGACTGTGTGTATATGTTATCATATACATAGTATTTCTATATTAATAACACATTCATTTTTATATGTCTAATATACATAACATTTATGTATATAGTTTATTTGCATAGTAATATTGTATCCCTTATGTCTATTAGATGTTCATTAATATGTGTGTATAGGTCCACATATACATAGGATTACAACTTTACATACAGAAATAAATGAAAAAATTTCAACAATATAGTAAAAACAACTACACGGTATATACTTTTAAATGAGTGTTTATATCTTCATATACATAGTATTTGAGTATACAAAACACAATCATTATTTTGACATAACTTGATTCATTCAAACATAACAAGTAGACAAAGAAGTTTTACTGTAATTTCTTTTTTTTTTCTTTCATACTATTTTGTGATTCATGTTAAAATCTTAAATTTTGTATCCGTGTATATGTACTAATATAGATAGAGTATTTTGTCATCTACAATTACTGTAAATATATTCAGTATATATGTAAACATTTACATATACACTGCTTAACTTTTTACAAATAAACAAGCATGAAGTCATTATCTCAGCAAACAAATACATCAAAAAAAATTAGTAAACTAATTATGTAATACCCCGTACTTGTACCTAGTTTAAATTCATCCCAAAGATGTCAAAGATATATTTTAAAGATGAATCCACTTTTATACATGTGGTATTTTACAGATTTTTACTTTTTATTGAGTGAGAAATTCAATAAGCTTTCCATCGATACCAAATTCGACCAAATCCGACACCCGGACGAAGAGTTAGAGCCTTTTTAGTGAGGCAGTGTATCCCCTAAGCCACCAGCGCGTCGCGGAGCCAGCTTAAATGAAAATTGTCAATTTTCAGTGTTGCTTCGCGATAGTGGCACGTCGCGCCAAACTTTCAGGTAGCAAATAAAGTGGCAACGCGATAGCTCCGCATCGCGCCACCATGCAGATTCCCAATTGTCCAGTTCTAGTGACTTGGCGCGATAGTGGCGCGTCAAGCCAAGAATAAAAATCGAAAATTTTTCACAAAAATTAAAATACGCGTCCAAGGATTAAAAGGGTCAATTTTTCACCACTATTTAAACCCAATAACACGTGATTCAGCTATTTTCACCCAAAACATAGTGTTTCTCTCAAGTTTCTCTCAAGAACAAGCTAGGGTTTTCAATTGGGGATTCAAATTCAATACTCAAATTCAATAATCTCTTCGTCAATCTTCGTAGAATCAAGAACTAAGGTATGCATAGTGTTCATTCATGAATTTCTTTCATCCATGAAGCCCAAGAATCAAGTTTTAAATCTTGTATTGTGAATATTTTGTTGTGGGTTAATTATAGTCATGTGATTATGATTGTATGATTCCGAAGTGTGAATCTTTATGTGTTGTTCATAAACCTATGATAGTATGTGGTTTGAAACATGTGGAATTGAGTTGAAATACGAAGTTTTGTTGTATTAATTTGATGGTCATGCCTATGCCCTAAGTCATGCATCCTAGGCGTTTGATAAGATGCCTAAAAGAATAGAAATTATGCATTATAGCTTAATTGTGATCTAAGTGATAAATGCATGCTTTACCCTATGACCAAGAATGACTTCCATGATATTGTGTGCTTTATGAATGGTTGAGGGAATGTCCATGAGATTAGGTTGATGAAAGTATGACATGTTTATATGCAATTCCATTCAAGTACGAGACTATGATAACCATGTGCTTCATGAAATCTCCAAATTGATGTATTATAAATTGTTGAATTGGTCATGTGTTCAAGAAGTATCATGTTCTGTCAGTTTCATGCTATCGAGTCTTGGGGGGTACTTGTACCCGATAATTTAGTTGTGTGCCTAGAGCCAGTGTCATGTTTTCACGATACTCTCAGTCAAGCCATGATCCCTAGAACTCAGTTAGTCATGTGACTCAAGAAAACTCAGTGAATTTAGTATCAGTCCAGTAGTCTTAGAAATTCCAGTAAATCTCAGTAATCCAGTAAATCTCAAAAGTCTCAGACAGTTATCAGATCTCAATAGCATTCCGTCAGTCCATAAAATTTAATGAACTTTGTCTAGTCCAGTTTAGTTAATTATGTTTAGTGTCTATTCAGACGGGAGTAGGAATTAGCACAGAGTGAACCCAAGGGTGGGAACTCACCTGTTATATAAGGGTGTGATTCTTAGAAGCAATCCTTGCATTCCAGAACTATGTAGCCAACGTAGGTTGATACATCATAGCCTGTTATATAAGGGTAGATGAGGTGACTTAACCTGTTATATGAGGGTTCCCACCGTTCTCACTAGAGTTACCTGTTATATGAGGGTTGCTCACAGATTATCCTTACCAGTGGGGCGATATTGACACCCTTCCAATTGGGGTTACAGATTGGACCCCAACTCAGCTATAATAGCTTATTAGGGGCATGCCAGTTAGATGACTACTTCCCACAGTTACAGTCTCAGTCTCAGTATTAGTCTCAGTAAAAGAACTTAGATAGTTCTTCAGACTCAGGACTGTTAGAAACAGTCACTCAGTACAGTACGAAACTCAGCTAGTTCTATCAGAATCTAGACCGTCAGATACAGTCACTCAGCTTAGTATGAAACTCAGCTAGTTTCATCAGAACTTAGACTGTCAGATACAGTCGCTCAACATCAGTATATCAGTTATACAAAACTCATGTTATCAGTATTTAGATTTTAGGACTGTCAGGTACAGTTAATCAAACCAGTTCTTCATAATCAGAACTGTTAGAAATAGTCATTCCTTTATCAGTAATATAACATTAGTCCCTCAGTATTCAGTAGACTCAGTTACTCAGTCTCCCAGTATTAGTAAATCCAGATGTTAGTAAATCCATGTTATTAGTAGACTCAGTAGTCAGAATTTAGTACTCAGACTCAGTAATCATGTTATCACAAATTCAGTTACAGTTACGTATTCATGCATGTATTCTCACGTTTATATTATTCAGTCAATTAGTATTGTTCATGCATATGAACCCTTTTGTATTCAGCCTACCTCACTTACAGACCAGGACATTCAATATACTGACACATTTGCACTATGGTGTTTTATACCATAGATTTAGAAGCACGAGCTCCCAAGCATCCTTAGTAGATCAGATGTCCAGCAGCCAGACTTACAGTTAGTCCTCATCATTCGAGAATAACATGATAATTTTATTACTTTATTCTTTCAGTAGTTTGAAGTTAGTTGGGGATATGTCCCACCAACTCCACAGATTTCAGACAGTTTAGAAGCTTTCAGACTCCAACATGTTTTAGACAGTTTATTTCAGTTTTGGGTATTGTTATACCTCATTACAGACATTGTTTTTATGGTTAGTATTAGTTCAGTTTTGAACCTTATGGCCTTACAACTTATATTCTGCATATTTACAGTATATTTATTCAGTTCTCAGTTACATATATCAGTCATGGGTTAGTTTGTGGTTCCTCGGGGTCATGAGCACTGTGTAGCGTTTCGGGTACCAGATTTGGGGCGTTACAAATTATCCCAGCAAACACATACACAACACAAATGAGAAAAAATACATAAAAAACTGATAAACTAAAGAAAACTCTTGTTTATTTCAATGTTAAAATAACAAACTAAAACTGTTCAATGAAGTCATTACTAAAAAATGGATAACGATAATCAAGTGATTAATCTTCAAGAGTTTATGAAAACTAAAACTTAGTTCTCCTTTGGGAAGAAATTGCAGAAACGCCTATTGTGCCCTTCATGTCCGCAACAATTTGTACTTGATGAAAGTGTTTCGCTCGATTTTTTCTTCTTCCCCTTCTTCAATCTTCGTGGAAGTCTTTTGTATATCGAGGGAAACAATTCATCGAAAATGCTCAACTTAGGGTTAAATCTTGTAGTGTTGAATTTGTACTAAACAAGTTGGTTTATAATATACAACTCCATCAACCTTTAGATATGCTGTTGTTGTTGGGTGAGCATAACATACTAGACTTAATAGTACCCAACAGAACTTTTTAATCTAAAACCTGACCGATATTCGTTAATGTATATGATTGATTGCTCATATAGGCAACGCTTTGTTTAGAAACACTACTAGTAAGAAGATCTCATGTTTAAAATATTCAGTAATGATGATAAGTGACTTGAATTAAAGATGATCGACATTTTTTCTCAACACATGAAAAAAGCTGTAATCCTGGGGATGTACGTGTGATGGTTTCATGGTTTATTCAGTAATCTTTTTGTTGATATACCTCCATATCTTGTCGGTGTTTATTTTCTCTCAGCAGATATATTTTTTTCAGCTGCACTTACTCGTAGAAGCATTTTTATGCAGAAGCGAGAGGCTCTATCGGGTGAAAAGCCAGAGCCTGTCAAGACTCACCTGAGGAACATGATCATCGTTCCTGAAATGATTGGAAGTATTACTGTTGACACCTAATTTTTGAATTTAATCTTGGGTTTCTTCAATTTTAAATAAAAGTGAAATATTTATTTCATCCGGACAAATGCACTCTATAATATTTATTTAGTTTAATTTTGTCATTTAAGTGACGATTATACATTTTTTGTATTCACATATACGAGATTATTTAAATTTTGTTACTTTTGATTTTATTAAATCAAAAAGCTCGAGATTAAAGGAAGTATTAATTCGTATTGAATTTCAATTTAATTTAGCCAATTTATTAGATTTGGCTATAATTGAAATTAAATTGACCATAATTGAAATGCAATCCACCAATTGATTTTTAATTTGGTTATAATTAAATGAATTTGGCTAAATTTTAATTTTCAATTGGAGTTATATTTTAAATAACCCCCGACTTCCCAAATACTCTCATAGCTTCTCCCCAATTCCCTCCAAAAATAATTTCAAATTTGAAATTCAAAATTTTGTACTAGATTGTACAATTTCCCCTCAAAGTCCTTTTTCTAATTTTGAGATTCAAAAATTGTCCTACATTGTACAATTTCTCTCACCTTATCTTCCACTTCATCTTTATCTTCAATTTTAAAATTTCAAAAACGCTCCTAAATTCTTTCTCCCACATTGGTGGACGAAAAGAATTGAATACATATTCTTTCCTATAAATACTTTTCTCCCACATTGGTGAATGAAAAGAATGAAATCCCATCCTTTCCTATAAATACTACCACTAGTTTGGTAGAAAGACAAGTCTCAAGGTTGAAAAAAAAATCTTTGAGCAAAGATTTTTTTTTTAGTAAATTTTTTTCTTTTTCATGAAATTTGCGGGCTAATTGAAGTTCTTGAGTCAAATGTTTTCTGGTGGTGATCAAGACTTTGAAGAAAGCTTGTAATTCCGTTTTGCTTCCCCAAAAAATGTAAACACATCTTTCACCTTTTGTAGTTTTACTAGTTTAACCGCACGCGCCTTACATGTGTAGCCTTTGATTATTTAAAATTAAATAATTTATCTATTGCGAATGTTTTTAATGAAGAACAAAAAGTTCAATCACTTCTTAAAGATCCTTCACACTTTAATATAATAATGTAAACATAACAATATTTTATTGTAAGCACACACACACACACACACACACACATATATATATATATATATATTACCATCAGAAGTTTCAAATGATTAATGAATCGTCACTTTTGCATTTGTCATGATTACCTCTTTTCCTTTCTACTAAAGGCTAAATGAGATACATCGATTTGAACCATATTGTGGTACGATTATTTTTTTTTTCATTTTTTTCTATATTTAAAACTTTTTCTTATTTTTAAAGTTAAATCTTTAGAAACTTTTTAGTTACTTACTTAAAATTTTGGTACTTCTTATATTTTAAAAATCCAGTTTAGTTGATTTAAAATTTTTAAACTAATGAGAAAGATATAAGTTGTTAATTTTGATGACTTCTAATAAGGAAACGTTTTACTATAAATATTTAATTAATTTTTAACTCTGAAATATTAAGAAGATAGTGAACAAATAATTTTATTTAAAGCAGAGACTTTTAATAAAGAGTAAAAAATTAAAACAGTATTTTTAAGTCCTTCACATTTTTAATATAGTATAAATAAATATATATATAGATATAGATATATATCTATATTTATTTAAATGACAAATAAATATGGTATCTCAAACTGTATTACAAAAAGTTTTATCGTTTTCTTAGTTTATAAGATTTATGATGCCACACGTAAAACTTATCCTATCCAATGTAAAATTTATGTGAACTTATAAAGATAAAGATTTTAGTTTAGTTACTTTCTTCATATAAAATTTTAAAATTTGGAAAAAAATAAAATAAGACAAGCCAAAAAAATATTCTAAGACCTTGTGAATTTGGACTCTCTTCCAAATTCAGGCCTCCAATGTGCTGATGGAAAAATATTTCAATTTTGCTACTTCCTTTAGTGTTTTTACAAATTGTAGAATTTGATCTAATCCACCATCATCAACGAAAATGTGAGATCTCTCACCATCTTTTAAGTGGGATTATCATGGTATTTCTATAATGACTTTGCATGGTCAAAAGAGAAGTTGAGGGGTTGAGTTTTGACAACTCTTTCACAAACATGGATCTATTTAAGTTGCCTGTTATATGTTTTTGTAAATCCTTTTCAAGAGTTATTCTAGTTACATTTTAAATATGTGATTACTGAATAAATTGAATCGTGTGCAAATAAATCTAAAAAAATATGTGAAAATCTATAATAGTGATAAATAAATAATTTATGAATTACTTACTTAAAAAATTTAAGAAAATTACACAATAATTAATATGTGATTACAAATAATATTATCTATAAATTACACGTTCAACAACAAAAAAATAGGAACAATATTAGCATAGATGATAAGAAAATTTATATAACTTACCTCTACACATCAGGCAATAACTCAATAATTTAAAGTGAATTTAGTTAGAGCTACTACAATGGTATCTTGTTCTGAATCCCAAAAAGAACCATAACGATGTTCACGTGAACGACGTCATTTAATAAGTCAAACCTCTGATATATCCTCACAACAAGATTGAACTCAAATTATGAGCATAGTGATGGAATTAATACAATATAGTATTGTGCGAAAGCTAAAACAAAAATCTTGAGCGATGATAACAAAAAAAGCTTGTATGAGGACTATATTGTGAATTTGGTTGTATAGTGAATTTGGTTAGAGCTGCATAATGGTTTTTTTCTGAATTTCAAAAAGAACTATAATGATGTTTGTGAGAACGACATCATTTAATAAGTCCAACTTCTTAATGAACCTTAGAACACAATTGAACTCAAATTGTAAGCACATTGATGGGTCTACACAACATGACGTCGTAGCTAATAAAAAAAACTTAAGTGACAATAATAAAGAAAAAACTTGTTTGAGGAATATATTGTGGATGTAATGTTGTGTAAATAAAGAATTCTCAATTTATATAAGTTTGAGACCTTTTCCTACAAAAAGAAAGGATTATCTAAATATGGTAAATTTTTATTTTTATTCTATAATTATTTATTAATATTAGAATAATATGGTTGGTGTCCTTTTTAACTTCAAATTTATATACGTTTTTTGGTATCCTTTTTGACTTTAAATTTGTATTCTTTCCTTATATTTAACTTAATAAATTAGCATGACCTTCTTTTTTAAGGTTTAGTTTTCTTCTTTCTTTTTCTTTTCAAGACGTTTTTTTTATTATCCTTTTTAAATCAACTTTTTATGCTTATATTATTTAAATAAAAAAAAATTATATAATAGAATAAATGACGATTTTGTCTATTGCGGAGTATTTTAATGAAGGACAAAAAGTTCAAATCACTTTTCTAAGGGTCTTCACACTTTTAGTATATTATAGATTATAGATTATAGATTATAGATTATAGATTATCGTTTTCTTCTTCATTTTTTTCTTCTTCGTGGTTCGTAGTTGCTGGGATTATTTGCTGTAGACAGCCTTGAAGGCCATAGGATGTTTTGGTATCGATATTATGGCTATTTTCATATTCATAGTATAAAAAATGAGCTAGCAACGGTTGGACGTATTTTTTGCTTTGTTCTTTGATTATTATGGGTAAAGTTTTGATCTTTGTTTAAAATATGTACTCATGTTTTGTTTAAATTCATAGTTGGCGTATATATTTGTTTTTAGGATGTAAAGTTGTTTCCTTTATGTTGAAAGGAATAGTTAATATTAATTGTTTCGCCTTTTGGCTTTATTCTTTGATTATTATGGATAAAGTTTTGTTTTTGTTTAAAATATGTACTCATGCTTTGTTTAAATTCATTGTTGGCGTATATGTTTATTTTTAGCATGTAAAGTTGTTTCCTTTAAGTTGAAAGGAATAGTTAATATTGATTATTTCGCCTTTTGACTTTATTATTTGATTATTATGGATAAAGTTTTGATCTTTGCTTAAAATGCGAACTCATGCTTTGTTTAAATTAGTTATTGGTATTAATTCTTTTTCTTTTATCTTTTCCTTTGCATGAATCTCTTTTGGGAGTCCAAATGGATTCTTTTCCTCTTATATTTTGTAATAGGCCAATGAGGCCTATCTCTCCGAGTCAAGTCCGAAGTTTTAAACCCAAAGTCGATTATATGCCGTGCGGGTGCAAGAAAATGAAAGAAGAAGGAAAATGGATCAAAATCCATTGATGAGGTTATTAAGAGACTTGAAAAGTCTCGATTTCTACTATTGCCTTATTTTTATTTATTCATTCAATCATTTATTTATTTGTTCATTTGGACCTCGAAGCCAAAGTTGTAATTTAATACAGGTGAAGCGGATTCTAGGCCTCAAATGTCCAAAAACTAGCTTAGGACAGGTTATGAGCCAAAAACCGATGTATTTAGGTTAGGACAGATGAAGATGGGTCAAAAGCCCAAATTAGCTTAGGACAGAGTTTATGATTTGGGTCTAATGACTTAAGTCATTTAGTCTCCCCTCTCACCTTTATATGCTAATTGTTCTAAATTAGATCTAAAAAGTTATAATTTTTATTCACTATTTGTTTTGGTATCCATTTATCATATTCATTATATTTTTTAAACTTATTCTTATAATATATAGGTTTTCTTATTTCTGTTGTTTTAGGTATTATATTTTCATTTTCTTTTTTATCAAGAGTATTT
>NC_061111.1:143900980-143947656 GCF_002878395.1 Capsicum annuum
AAAACAAACAACTACAAAACACTATAATAAAACCAATTTTAAAAGATAGATTATCTAGATTATCTTAAAGTTTTAATCTTATATATACTTAAAGATATAGAAATAATAGATATCAAGAAAATAATATTAGAAGAAATATTAAACTATGGAATTGAAACTGTAAATTGTCTAGAACAGTTATACGAAGAAATTTACCCAGAAGGATATTATTCAGATTAAAAAATGTTAGCATATATCAGACAAACTAGAGAAAATCAAGAAAATCTAAATAATGAAATTAATTATAGAAACCGAATTAGGAAAATAATGGAAGACCTAAAAAAAAAATTAATATGGATAGAAAAAACCTTAGAAAATTTAGATAAAAGTACATGTGATAGTTTATATAATTTAAAAAACTCACTACGAGAAGAACAACACAAGATAATAAATAACATTGAAAATCTAGAATTAGATATACATTATAGTACAGATAGGATAAATTATTATACAGGAATTTGTAACTCTGCAATTACTATAGGATAAAATAATTAATGAATATATCTTACGAAAAAAGTAAATTATTAAAAGATATTGAAACAAAATTTAAAAAATATCCACGCACAAATAAAAATAGATTCACTAGAAACCTATTAAATCTATTTTACCTATTAAATCCGCGCACCCCCCTACAAAGACTTAGTTAAAATTCACGCTAAGTCGTCGAAATTTGTTTTGTACAAATCTTGAACACAATTTTTCTTAATCGTTTTCTTTTCAAAAATTAATTTTCTTTTTTAAAGTTAGTCAAAAAAGTTATTTTCAAATAGCCCGGATAACCGTAAGTTAGCGGATACTCTTGGTGCCTTAGCAACCTTCCAAGAGTATTAATAGGAACCACTTACTCAGAATTTCTAAACTTAAAAGATTTTTTTTTTTTTGAATCTTTTAAGTTATATTTTTAGTTTTTCTTGATATTTTCTCAAAAATCAAGTGATGACTCCGTAGTTTCTTAAATTGTTTCGAACTTTTCTTTTAAGGTTTTGAAATAGCTAAAAAGTCAAAAAATAATATTTTTCAAACTCTCCGAATCGAAAAGGGACCAAAACAATTTTTGGAATTTACAATGGGAAAACATTCAAAACGATTTGTCCACAATTCAATTTTTTTCTTCGAAACGATCAACAAATCAGTGATTCGATTGTTTTTGTGCTTGTGATTTTGGTATGATTTATTTTTAATGTATTTGATTAATTCAAAATTTGAAAGTCAGAAGTTGTTACATAATTTAAGGGAAGCAATAATTCACTTAATTAATTGGTTTAGTTAATAGCGTCCTTAAATGAAGGGAATCCGTTATTTTCTTTTTTAGCGGCCGTAACAAAATTATATATACATAGGATGTTATGTACATGACGCATATCTTATGTATATGAAAAAGGAGAGAGATTTAAGTAATTAAAAAAAGTGGGCGAGAGTGTAATTACTTCTTAAAGGGTTGGTATTTGTGTTATTTATACTAAACACGTCTGCTTTAAATATAATGTAGAATATTAAATCCACAAGAAAAAAAAAATTCTTAATTTATATTATTTTTTCTCCTATCAGTCAACCAATCATCGTGACAATTCTTATAATCTTCAAGAAAATAAATTTGAGAGTAAATATAACTTCTTTTATCATAGGTGCCTTTGATTGATTTTATAATCTTCCTAGAAAATAAAGTCAATCAAAAATATCTAAAATAAAAGAAGTTATATTTAGTATCAAGTTCATTTTCAAGCTTTTTTATTTTTTTCAAATATGTATCGTGTCTACTCATCAGTTGAGGCAATTCTTCAGCACTATCTCCTACTAACATCTTGTTTTGTGCAAATCTCTTGCCTTTGATCATTGTTATCATGAGAGGGTGACATCATTTTTTATATTAATTAATGACTCGAGAAAAAATGAAATGAAAGAATTAATTGTTACAGTCAAATGTCTATATAAAAGTCATCTACAACAATAATTCGCGATAAGTAATGCAGTTATAATAAAGTCTGTCTTTAAATATATACACACGATAGATAGATGAGGATATTTTTGCAGTTAATTAATCAAAATAAATAGTGCAGTCAAACCTTTTTTATAACAACATGAACTCATGATGCAGTCATATTTTATTTTAAATCAATTTCACATTTTTCTATAACAATAAAAAAATTGAACAAAATGACACTCTTATTGAGTTGTTTGGTAGTACATATATACACATAATAGATTAGAAAATTTTGCAGTTAATTGATCAGTAAAAAAAATCGTTAGTTATTGCAATCATACATTACTATAACACATGAATTTGACAACGATCGAATTTTTTTTAAAATCAACTTTCACATTTTATAACAACTTCCTGAAGTGCATGACCCTTATTTGAAAGCTGAATACGTATATAGGCCCTTGAACTTTTTAACTTTTTTCGTATTGGCACCTCAATTAGGCCATGTACCCAATGAACCTTTTTATCATTCACAATCGTGTCAATTAAGTACAATTGCTGACATGACACTGACATGGCATGACATGTGTAATACACTCGAAGCCATAATTAATCAAAAAATTAAAATATAAAAAAACACAACCAATAAAAAAAGGACACATAAAAGGAATAAAAAAAAAACATAAAAGTAATAAAAAAAAAAAAGGCTATCATCTTCTTCTCCATTATCCTTGCCAAGCTTCCATATCTTCCTCTTTCCATAAATCTTAAACATAGCATTTTATATCCCAAGAACTGAATAACCTTTCACTAATACACCATTTCTTTCCTTTCTCCTTCCTCCCCCGCCTTCCCTACTTCCGATTGCGAACAATCCATCTTCAATTACCCAAATTCAAATTCCCAAAATACACTAATTCTATTCAATTCTAACACTTGCTCTATGAATTTCAGAGTAATAAAATCGATCCAGGAGATTTTTTGTGTGTGTATATGTATATATAGTGAGGAAATAGAAATGGAAACGGGAAATCGATGGAATCGAAGTGTGGAAATGAAATAATAAAATGTTTCTAGCTTTTACTGCTACAATTTAACTAACACTTCAAAATTCAAAATTCATTATTTTTTCATTTGAAATTGTTGGTGGGTATTATTTTGATGGAAGTGAAGGTGAGTTTTTTTCCTTCTCACTAAAAATTGTGTTTGACAAGTGAGAGAACAATTTTAAAAAACAATCAAAAAAAGTTGAAAGAAGTGCTTTAATGGTGGAAAAAAAGAAAAAAATTAGAGATAAGTGAAGAAGAAGAAGATTTGCCACTTCAATTGTGTATTAATGGTTTTTTTATTTTTTAGATTTAATTATATTAAAAAATTATTTTTATGATTATTTTAAGTTAAAATGCCACATATCGTTATTTGATTTGCTACTTTGTAACATCATTAGCGTGTGCATTCCACACATTTTATTTTTTCTTGCCACATCAGCAGATTGTGCTTAATTGACACGTTTTGTGAATGATAAAAAGGTTCAATAGGTATATGGCCTAATTGAGGTGTCAATACGGAAAAAGTCAAAAAGTTTAGGGACCTATATATGTATTCTTCCTTATTTGAATGATAGGCATCAAGCTAACTAGGAAATTACATGCTAACGCCCCAATTATGAGTGACTTTGGATTTTTGACCCTAATAAGAAAAGTCTTTAAAGACTAGTCTTTCTTCCTTTTTAGTATAGTACAAGTACAATTTTGCCCTCTACAACTTAAATATTTTTAAACTTTTCATCCTCATTTCTCTCAAATACTATTTTTATTTTTATTATTTTTATTTTTTCTTTAATTTTATTTTCATGTTTTAATTTATTTGTCTCAACCTTTATTTTTTTCTCTTTTTTATTTTTTCTCAAACATTATCTATTTTCTTCATTTTTTTCCTTTTTTTTTAAAAATTCATTTTTCTCAAACTTTATTTTTATTTTTCTCAATTTTGTAAATTCTTCGTTTTTTTTCTTAATCTTTATTTTTTTTCTTGCCTTTTTTTCCTCAATTTTTTTTATTCCTCTATTTTGTTTGATTTTTTTTCTTTTTTCTCAACCTCTATTATATTTTGCTAATAAATAAAATATTAGATAATCCACAAAAGAATCTTATTTTTTTGACATCAAAGAAAATTTAAGGGCATAAATTGTTGTTAGAAAGTTCTTTGGGATTAGTTTTGCCTCTAAGACAAAAATTATAGAACAACTGATAAACCAAGGCACAATGTGGTAGTGTTAAGACTTTCTTGAGGAGCATAACTTGTTGTTTGAAAATTCTTGAGTTAAGTCTTGCTTTCAAGACAAGAGTTATAGAACATCTCATAAATAAAAAAACAATCAGGTAGTGTCAACACTTGTTCATTGGGCGTAACTTGTTCTTTTGAGAGATTCTTGGGCTAAGTTTTGTCTTAAAAACAAGACTAATAGAGCATCACATAAATCATAAATCAAGACACAATATGATAGTGTCAACTCTTGTCCATGGGGCGTAACTTGTCGGCTAATTCTTGCCTCTAAGGCAAGAGTTATAGAATATCTTATAAATCAAGACACAATGTGGTAGTATCAACTCTAGCCCATGGGGCACAACTTGTTGTTTGAAAGTCCTTGGACTAATTTGAGCCTCTAATGCAAGAGTTATAGAGCATCTCACAAATCAAGACATAATATGGTAGTGTCAACTCTTACCCATGGAGTATAACTTATTGTTTAAAAGTCCTTGGTTTATAAAATATCTCATAAATCAAGACACAGTGTAGTAGTGTCAAATCTTGTCCGTGGAGCGTAACTTGTTGTTTAAAAGTTCTTGGGCTAAATCTTGTCTCTAAAGCAAGAGTTACAGAACATCTCATAAATCAAAACATAATGTAATAGTGTCAACTCTTACCCATGGGACATAACTTGTTATTTGAAAGTCCTTGATTTAAGTCTTGTCTCTAAGCCAGGAGTTATAGAATATTTCATAAATCAAAACACAATATGGTGATATCAACTCTTTCCCATGAGGCACAATTTATTACTTTGAAGTCTTTGATCTAAGTCTTGCCTCTAAGGAAAGAGTTATAAAATATCTCATAAATCAATACGAAATCTGGTGGTGTCAACTCTTGCCCGTGGGTAATAGCTTATTATTTGATGGTCCTTAGGCCGAGTCTTACCTTTAAGACGAGTTATAGAGCATTTCATAAGTAAAAAACACAACGTGTTAGTGTTGACTCTTGCCCAATATATGTAACTTGTTAGAAAATTCTTGGGATAAGTCTTGCCTCTAAGACAAGAGTTGTAGAACATCTCATAAATGAAAACATAACATGGTAGTGTCAACTCTTACCCGTGAGGCATAATTTATAGTTTGAAAGTCCTTGAGCTAAGTTTTGTCTCTAAGGAAATAATTGTAGAGTATTTCATAAATAAAAACATAACGTGCTAGAGTTAACTCTTTCCCGTAGAACATAATTTGTAGTTTGAAAGTCCTTGAGCTAAGTCTTGTCTCTAAGGCAATAGTTGTACAACATCTCATATATGAAAATATAACGTGGTAGAGTCAACTCTTTCCCGTGGGGCATAATTTCTAGTTTGAAAGTTTTTGAGCTAAGTCTTGCCACTAAGGCAATAGTTGTAGAACATCTCATAAATGAAAATATAACGTGGTAGAGTCAACTCTTACCCATGGGGCATAATTTGTAGTTTGAAAGTCCTTGAGCTAAGTGTTGTCTCTAAGGCAATTGTTGTAGAATATCTCATAAATAAAAATATAACATGGTAGAGTCAACTCTGGTCCATAGGGCATAATTTGTAGTTTGAAAGTCCTTGAGCTAAGTCTTGCCTTTAAGGCAATTGTTGTAGAAAATCTCATAAATGAAAACATAATGTGGTAGAGTTAAATTTTGCCCGTAGGGCATAATTTGTTGTTTGAAAGTCCACGAGATAAGTCTTGCCTCTAAGGTAAGAGTTATAAAACATCTCATAAATCAAAATACAATGTGGTAGTGTCAACTCTTGCCCATGAAACATAACTTGTTGTTTGAAAGTCATAAATCTTGCTTCTACAATGTGGTAGTGTCAACTCTTGCCCATGAAACATAGCTTGTTGTTTGAAAGTCATAAGTCTTACCTTTATAATGTGATTGTGTCAATTCTTGCTTATGAGATATAACTTGAATGACAGAAATCGAAGAAAAGAACAAAAATAATAAAAATTACGGAAATAGAAGAAAATGAAGAAAAGTATTAAAAAATAAAAATCAAAGAAGATGTAGAAGTTGAGAGAGAATGCCAAAAAAAAAAAAAGATTGATAAAAATAAAAAAATATTAAACAAAAATAAAGGTCAAGAATTTTTTTTTTAAAAGAAAAAAATAAAAATCAAAGAAAAATTAAAAAGTTTTTTTTTATAAAAGTAGACGTTGAGAAAAACTAAAAAGAACAAAAAAATAAAGAGGAAAGAAAAAATAAAAATCAATGTAAAATAAAAAAAAAAGAAAAAAAGAAGTTGAGTGGAAAAAAAGTAAGGGTTGAGAAAAATTTAAAAAAAAAAAGAAAATAAATATTAAAAATCAAAGTAAAATAAAAAGAGAAAAAAAATAAAAGTTGAAAAATATAAATATGGAGTTATTATCCATTATGAGGATCATTTATAAAATTTACTCCATTGGTCAGGGACAATTTTGTCTAAAAAATATTAGTTAATAGGTAAAGACTATTTTAAGAAAATATTTAATTTGAGGCTAAAATTTCAAAGCCACCCCTATGTGGGTCTATTCTTGAGATTTACCCGCTCCACTACCCCGCCCCTAAATATTCTTTTTAACAAAAAGTTCATAATTTTTTCTTACCCCATCCCCTTAGTCTATTCGTTTTCATTGTTTTGTGTTAAATATATAGAAATATTCTTAGAAAATATTTTTCTATTTGCATAACGAACACAAGAAAATAAGTAAGAAACTATTTGTTTTTCTAGTTTTTCTTTTTGCATTTCATACCAAACACACCTGTAGCATACACAAAAAATGCATTCAAATTTTGTATTTGTCGTTGGGGTTCAAGTTTCAAAACACTAAAAGGAAATCAAATTTATTGCTATAAAAAAATGAATCCGATTACATTTATTTTGATCTACTCTTGTATTAATTTTGTTAAAATTTACATGAATTTAACAACTTAATATATTTATATGACATAATTTGTGACAGATTAACAGAAAAATTATTTTATTAACAATTATTAATAAATTTAATATTTATAAAAATTAAGGATATTTTAGTAAACTTACCAGTTACGATACAGTATTATACCATAAAACCAAATAATAAACCTGTTATTAAACAGTAGTGAACGATACAATCTATCCAAACATTATATTATATTATATTGTACAATACCATATCATACTATATTATACCGTACATTATGAAACCATGACAAATCACCATACAAACAAAGTGTTAGTGAAAGTTGGAAAAGGAAAAAAAAAGTTAAAAAGGAATTAGTGTTCCCTTCAATTTTCTTTTCCTGCACGTTGAAAGCTGAAAAGATATATTTTTATGTTTCTTAAAAAGAAACTGTGTTTTGAATTGTTAAAAAGTTTAAAATATTATAAAAATTTGAATCAAGTTGGGCGGATTGAATAGCGATCCAATATTTAGCTAATCTGAATTCAGATTATCTTGACTCAACTGAACTTTGGACAACATTGATAACTTACATAAATCCCGAAAAATTTAACGATTATAACATTTTATTTCAATAATTTGTTAAATTACATTATATCTCAAATTTTTAAATTTGTGATACATGTTTTTAATCTTGATACATATGCATTGTGATACATTTGTAATTTAGTGGTTAATTAAATAAGGAAGTAACTAAAATCTATTTTTCTATTTAATATTTGGTCATGTAACTAAAATACTTACTAGACTAGTTTTAGCAAGTTTTAAATATTTTTGAATTATGATTAATTTTATATAACTTATTAATATGCAATATTTATTTTATATGATTTATTATTAATATTTTACTGTCATCAGTCATAGCTTATTTTTTTTTATTTTTTCAAGAAACACCTAAGATAGTTGTATCTTGTCAGGACTAAAGAAATATTTAAAGCACAAGTCAATTATATATTTCTACAAAGACTTTAGCGAAAAAACTTAAAAATTCAGAAAAAAACTGAATGTGAAAATTTTGAATTTTATTAATTTGATTTGTTTATTGATTTAGAAATTCGACACAAATTTTTTAGTTTTGGTTTTAGAAAAAATCAAATAGACCCGATTCATGTACAACCCTAAGTCATTGATAATGTAAAATTATTTTGTACAATTATGTAGTTTAACCTGTAGTACATGTCAAATTTATTTTTGTTCAAAGTTATAAATTAATATTTAAAATAAAATTTATTTATCGTTATCAAATAAATAACCAAACTGTGTCAAAATATTTACAAAGTTGGTGAACTAGGACTTTAGAACGAAAATAAAAAGGTACAAAAACATGAGAAAATTGAAGGAAAGGCGTCTTTAACGTCTTGAATGAAAGATTGGTGACATTGACCAAATTAAAGGGTCAAAGATAATTAGAAAACTTGGTTAAGTTAATTGTGGACTTGATTAATATTTTTAAAACTTTCTAATCTTTTTAAAAATACAAATCAACCCACACCTGTCTCCTTTTCAAATCAACCATCTCTCCCCCCTCTCTCTCGACAGTCTCTCTCAACTCTCTCCCAACCAACATTTCTGCAAAATTTCTCACTTCAATTTCCGACGACTTCAACCTCCGGCGACAAATAGTTGGGCGCGTTCCTTTTTGACTTTCAACTGTCAATCGACGTGACAAGCAGTGTTCTCCGGTGATAAAAATTTCAAGTTTTTTGTCGTCCCGTTTCTTCTTTCACAGGTAAAAAATTATGTCGTTTTAGTTATGAAGAAACATAGGAACTTGAGTCAACTTCTCTTTCAGTATTGGTTAACAATTTCAATATTTCTTACTTAAATTTAAAATGTGGACTGCATAAAACCCTAATTTCTGGCATTTCTTTTCTACTCTTTTCGATGTGAAATATAATTTTTTCATTGTTATTGTAGTTCTTATTGTCGAACTGTTGATTCAAATTTGTTGGTGATTTTTGGTTACCGTTAATGTTCTTAGTGTGTGTGTGTGTATTGTGTTGGTGTTGTTAGATTGATTTGTTGTTTTTCTTGGTAAAAATGGTGTTGCAACAGATGAACCATCTGACGCAATAGATGAACCATCTGGTGCAACAGATGAACCTTCTGATGCAATAGATGAATCGTTTGATGCAACAGATGAACAATTTAATAGATCATTCATCTGTTGTGATAGATGACTCTTCTGTTTGGGAGAAATCTAAACAATATTGATTCAATAGATAACTCATTTTGCAATAGATGAGTGATTTTTTTTATTATTTTCAACGGATTACTCATCCGCTGCAACAGTTTGGTTATATGTTGCAACAGATAAACTACCTAGTGCAATAGATGAGTAATCTATATTTATTATTTTCGACGGATTACTCATCCACTGCAATAGGTTGGTTATAAGTTACAACAGATAACCTACCTGCTGCAACAAACGCGTGATCTATTTTTATTATTTCCAACGGATTACTCATTCGCTGCAACAGGTTGATTATAAGTTGCAACAGATAACCTACCTGGTGCAACATATATGTGATCTACTGGAACTTTTTTTTTTAATGTTGTATATGTTAGATATACTATTATCCTTTTTAACGATGCATTATTCAATTATAATCTATTTTATGTTCCTGTTATTTTTAGATTATATGGCTCCCAAAAGCCTAAGTAAAGGAACAAGTGAAGCAACTAGGCTACATCCACCACTGTGTGAGCTTGCTTTACAAGCGTTATCTCAATCAAGAGCAGAATATGATGAACACGGGGAGGAGGAATGTTTCAAAAGAGATAATCCAAATGCTAATAGCCCTTCCACTAAAGAGTTGGTCAAAACCTTCAGCATTGATTGTTATCCTGTGAGAATGCAGTGCGATGGTGCCACAGATTTAACGGGTGATTTCGTGGTTAAGTTAGCCATGGAAAAATCTTCCAACGCCTTCAGAATAATACTTCGAGAACAAAAATTGGATGCTTATTTCAGGCACAACTACTTTGAGAAATATCTTGATTTGTCGGAGGACAACAATGCTCGTTTCCAAATGAAAATGGTATATAAACTTCTCAAGCGTAGGTTTATGTATGAAAACAAAGATAAGATGAATGGGGTATGGATAAATTACTGTGGCATGCTTGTTTGTTAGGGTTGGAAGGAATTTGCCATAGTTACTGGACTAAAATATTATCCTCCTTCTCCTTCTCAAGTTATACCTATTCTAACCTAAAAAACTGCTCCGGACACCTAAAAAGGCAAAGACATGTCGAGTGATCGTGATGACCTGGTGTCTATTGTTGGTCCAATCTTCAAAAACAAAAATTTGATAGAAACGTTGAAAGGTAAAAACATTTCAAAGAAGCACAAACAATCATTGTGCTTGGTTTGGTTTGTACATAATATTCTTTGAGCGAGAGACGTTAACAACAACATAAGCGTTGGTTTAATAAATCTCTATGAGGATCTTGAGGAGTTTAACAACTATCCTTGTGGTTATGAAAGCTTCAAAATGACTGTCAAATATTTATTGACTCCGTTAGCGCCAAAGACAGTCAACTTATATGGATTTCCATGGGCTTTCATGGTAAATATTTCTTTTATCATGACATGATTTATTTTTTTAATTCAATAATATTTTTAATTTATTGGCATTATTTTATAGGCTTGGGCGTTTGAAGCCATTCCTTATTTGAGACAACAAGTGAACTACCAGGAAGAAGTTTTCTGTCCAAGAATCTTGGGATAGTTGTCGGTCAAAATGGATAAAAATGCAAAATTTCTTGATATCTTCAACCCCCCGAAGGATGCAGTAAGTATAATTATAATTAATTTTTTATTTTAATTAATGATTTTTTTGAATGATCTAATCATCATTCTAATATATGTAATGATTTATGTTGGATTGTGCATCCATCGCTTGTTTTGACCAATCGAGAGTTGAAGATACTATTCTTTCTTACTTTATGATATGTGCAAAATTTATCGAACCCTAAGGTCATTGACAAAATAAAAATAGAATTATTTGGAGCAACAACCATTATAAGAAAAATAATTTTGGAGGGTGCGCTTGTTGTTGTTGATGATCATAGTGGTGATGGAGCTGTTTGTGGTGGTAGTGGTGCTGCTATTGGTGTTAATGATGCTCCTTTTATAGTTTTTAAAATAAACCATTATGAGTATGATCATACTGGTTATACAGATTTTGCCTCTCCTAGCGAATGTTCTGCATGAAAATGTCAAGACTGCAAGGCGAAACATGATGTAGTGATTAATGCAATTAATACATTAACTGCTTCTGTAAAGGAATGACATCTAAGAGGGGTTTCATTCCATCAAAGAGAATTTTATATCCATCCATTCCATTAGATATTAAGGCTAAGAGAAGAAGGAAAGTAATGCCCAAGGCATTATCAAGCATCCAAAAAAGCAAAATTGCAACTCCTCTGTCCATCTGTTGCACTATTGAGCAATGTATATTGGCCAAAGGAGAGCAGCACAAGCTGAAGAAGGTGAATATATATAGTCTATTCCAACTAACAAATGGACACATATCTGTTTCAACAGATGACACATCTGCTAAAAATTATCAAACATATATATACATTTATTGCAATAATTGACTAACCTGTTGCATCAGATAAAGTATTTGTTGCAATATATGTCTTATTTGTTTTAGCAAATTAAACAGCTCTATGTACCATTTTTATTTGTACTAACAGATGACCTATCTGCTGCAATGGATGATGGGTCATCTGTTGGGACAAATTAAACGAAGACTTCCTACAGTTTCAGTTTTTAACAGATGAGTCATATGTTACAACAGATGGTTTATTCATTGGAAATTATCATACAGGTCTTCCTCATGTTATAATTTGCCCCAACAGTTGATCCATCTGTTGCAACAGAAATATAATCTGTTTAGGCTAATTTAAAACTGGAGGAAGACCTGTTTGATTTTCTAAAATAGATGAGTTATCCTTTTCCATTTTTTTGTATCTCACTAATTAGCATTGACCAATTCTAGATTTCCAAGATGATGTCATTGTAGAAGCTACTGCTGAACAACATTGACAATATGCTCTTTTTTTTTTTTATAGAAATACGAAGAACAAAAAGCGCAAAAATCGTACGCAAGTGACATTAAAGATCCACGACGATCAAAGCCGAATTTTATAGCACTGGATGAAGAACAACTTGTACATATTGAGTAGATTTTTATAGCTCGAGTTTATCAAAGCAACAACCTCACCCCTCCCTAGGAATTCTTGGCATCAATACTTAAATTGTTGATGTATTTGTTGAGATCTGTACCCATAATAATTTTTTTACATTTCATTTATTTGTTGATTTATTTCATGTAATTTCTGAAGGCTTCGATTTATTTTATTTTATCTATGAATGTTATTTTTTCCTTATATTTGACATTATTAATTGAAATGGAATACTAGATTCAAATATTGCAACAAATATTATATCTGTTGCAACAGACGAAACATCTGTTGGAAAATATCAAATAGATTTAGACATATGTTGCAATAGGTAGGTAATCTGTTGGAAATTATCAAATAGATCTTCCCACTGTTGCAACAGATAGACTTAAATAGAAACATCGACATAATGCAACGGATGACCAACTTATTACAATAGATAGACTCTAATTGAAATATTGACATAATACTATAGATGACCAATCTATTGCAACAGATAAACTATTTGTAAGAACAGGTAGAGTATCTGTTACAACAGACAGAAAATCTATTGTATTATAAAAATTTAACTTTCATTAGACATAAAAAATTACCTCTACATGTAAAGTGAAGTGACTTGAAATAAAAAAGGTGGAACCCATCGACAGTGTTCATTTTAAACACCTAAAATAAAATAGGCATCATGTAGACAATGTTTATTTTAAACACCTAAATAAAATAAATATCAAATGTGTCAGTTTGACACTTTTTACCCTGTTGGCTGCTCACATGTAATTCACGCAGCCAAGGCTCGTTGAACCCCCATTTTTGCTGACTTAGTGTCTGATTTGGCCCCCAACGGTTATTTTTCCCCCATTGTCTTATATATTTATCTTATTCCTAAAATTTAACCCTAAATTTTCAAATCTTCTTTTTCTTCTTCATATTTTTTTCTCTATCCAAATTTTTCAAATTATTTCTATTTGTTTTTTCTGCATATTTTTTTTATCTTTTCCAACTGAGCTTTGACAATATCGAGCTTATCTTCTACTATTTTTTGACAAAGATTTTTGATATTGTAAGTGTGGTCATGAAGCTCTATTGAAAACTTCTTCGACTCAACAAAATCCAGGTCATAGGTTTTTTACTTGTCAGATTTCAAAGGTAATATTTTTTTTATTTGATTAGTTGATTAATTATTGACTTGTAATTATTTTGTAATTGTGTTTTTATTTTTGTAGAAGTTGGGTGGATGTGATTACTTTGATTGATATGGATAACGGCACCCTTCACAAGTAAATCGTGTTATATGAGGTTTGTTGAAGAAAGTCAAGGATTTTGAAGAGAAACAAAATCAAGCAAGAAGATACTACATTGTTGGCGTTATTGCTACTGGTTTGGTGTTATTGGACACATGGATATTCAAGCCTAATTGTTAAAATTTTCATGGTGGTATATTTGTATTTGCAACTGGTTTGGTGTTGTTGAGCACATAGATATTCAAGCATAATTATTGACTTGTAATTATTTTGTTATTGTGTTTTTATTTTTGTAGAAGTTGGGTGGATGTGATTACTTAGATTGGTATGAATAATGACACCCTTGACAAGAAAATTGTGTAATATGGGGTTTGTTGAAGAAAGTTAAAGCTTTTACAGAGAAATAAAATCGAGCAAGAAGATACTACATTGTTAGCATTATTGCTACTGGTTTGGTGTTGTTGGACACATGAATATTCAAGCCTAATTGTTGAAATTTTCATGGTGGTATATTTGTATTTGCTACTGGTTTGGTGTTGTTGAGCACATGGATATTCAAGCTTAATTGTTGGAAAATATCAAACAGATTTAGACATATGTTGCAACATGTAGGTCATTATTGGAAATTACCAAACAGGTCTTCCCAATGTTGCAACAAATAAGACTTAGATAGAAATATCAACATAATGCCACAGATGACCAACCTATTGCAACAGATATACTATCTGCCAGAACACATATGGAAAACCTGTTGCATTATAAAAAATTCAACTTTCATCGGACCAAAAAAATTGCCACTATATGTATGTAATGTAAAGTATGTAAAGTGAAGTGACTTGAAATAAAAAAATTATTATTTCACAGGCTCTTCTTTATACACAGGCTCTAAGCGTCCAATTAGTACCCTATAAGCCCAGACCTCTTGCATGTTTGCCACAATGTTGTGGCATAGAAAGGTTGTTGGCTCGGCCATTTTTGTGCCGGTTAGCAAACATTCAATGTGTGCAAGAGCGTGCGATCCGTATGCGATAGTAGTTTCATTTTTTGGAAGGTCTATGTCCTTATTTCGACCTTTAAAATCCTATGGCTGCTTCATCAACACTTCCATTAGCAAACGATCCATCATTTTTCTCTGCCTCAACAAGATGGTGAACAACTCCAACAATGGCTGCAGGTTGGTGAAAAAATCAACCTCGTCCAAGGCAGGTAAGTTTCAGTCACAAACCTTGATCTTTCCCTCCTCAAGAAGTATCTCAATAGCTCAATAATGTATGTCGTCCACGTTCATGACTCCAAAAATCCTCTTTGCCTTGGTCCATCTCTTGTCGTGTAGATTTGGCCTCTCCCCTCTAACATATTTTATCATTTCTTCATCATATTGGAACCCAGAAAGTAACGAATGAAATCCGTCGCCACCGGGAGTTGACACTAGCTTATTGATATAATCGTACCTATCCTTGAGATTCTTGTAAAAGTTGAGGTACATTATCCTATCGGCAGCATCATAAGCTTCCAGGTATGCTAATTGCATGCCCCTCATGAGGCAGAGAATTTCTTCAACATATTATGATATAAGAAGTCAATTTTTAAATAGGTTAGTAATTATAAAGAAGGAAAACATAGTGAAAGATGCAACAGATGGTCTATCTATTGTAGAGAGTTCTCTGAATCTGTTCACAAATTACCCATCTAACATAACTTATGTAAGAGATAGGTAATATGTTGCAACAGAACCACCATAAGTTGCACTAGAATACACATATATTGTAACAGATGATAAGTAGATTAGAAGGCTAGGTTAGAAAAAGTAAACTTACCCTGTCCACGTACTGCGTACACATATTTATCATACTTTTGAAGTCTTGGGTGGAAAAGGTATGGATGGGATAATCTTGTGCACCTTTCTTGGATCTTCGCAGATCCCTCTTCTCTTTGGCGTCAAGTTCAGCGTATATGTCCACCTTCTTAAATGGTCCCTGAACTTCAACAACTTTTGGAGAGGGAGGAGTTATATTTTTTTTTGGATTTTGGATTGGAGAGTATTGGCTAATTACTCTTTTCTTCCTCTCAACCGCCACTGTAAGAGGGTATGGCTCCCCCACCTTCTTGGATGGTATGACACCCCTCTTGGATTTTAATTCCTCAACAGCTTTAGCGATAGCCTCTACTTTTGTAAAGAGTTTATCCTGGTTGTCCTTGCACTTTTTGTATTTGCAACATGAACATGAGGGTGAAGAAGGGTGAGAGAGACCGGTGTAAGGGTGAGAGGGACCTATTTAATGGTGAGAGAGACCTATGAAAGGTGTATTTTCAAACATTTTTTTTTCTTGAGCATCAACATGCTCAACATCACTTCTGGTAGTAGCATCAGTATGCCTGCCACCAACATCAACTCTACCAGTAACACCCCCAGAAGAAGCACCCAAATTTGTTGTAGTAGTTTAGTCATGAAGAGCCTCAACACTAGGCTGACCTTGCCTAACTGCTCTTCTTATGGCTATTGCTCCAGCCAATTCCTTCTTTATTAACTCTACCATTGGGTATGCTATTGTATCAACAAGACCTAGAGTAATAAAAGAAGTCATCTCCAACTCCTTCTCCGTAGGCATAATCCACGGATACATAACCTATAAAAAAATAGATACATTTAAATCATATAATAGTTTGCAGTCAGTTGGGTTACATGTTATCACAAATAACTTATACAACAGATGATCTATCTGTCACAATAAATGATCTGTATGTTGCAACAGATTAACAATATGTTGGATCAAATTACTTATCTATTGCATAAGTTGTCATAGATGGGTAATCTGTTAAGTTGAATTCAGAGAAACAAAGAAATAAATGGTTAATCTATTGCAAAATATGGATTATCTGTCATAACAGATTACCCATATGTTGCACCAATTGTAGTAGATAGGTAATCTGTTGCAACAGACGACCCATCTACCGCAATAGATGAAACATCTGTTTCAATATCTTTATTTTAGTCAAATAATTTTACTTGAAACAAGACGTACTGTATCATCCAGAGGGTTAAAGAGATCATCCTCCTTAATTTTTATGTTGCTCTTCGTAGCCAACCATCTAAGGATCCTTGAAAGAGAAACCTCATCAGGGTAATCCTTGAACTGTTTTCGGAGGTAAGGAATGACTTCAAATGCTCAAGCCTAAAATATTTAAATAGGAGGAAAGCAAACAAAAGTCATAGTAAGTATTCAATATAAATTAATGGATGAATAAACAAATAGTGATTAAATTTATCATGAAATCCCAAGGAAAGTCGTATAATATGATCGTCTTTGGGGATAGCTTTGTCAGTAAATATTTAACAGTCAAGTAGTAGTTGTCATATCCCTAGGGATAGTTGCTGAATTTTTCAAAACCATTAACAAGCTTCAACAAATCATCTTCTATGACTTTATTAACGTCTCTTGCCAATATAACGAAATGGGAAAACCAAACTAAGCACAACTGCTCCCTATACTGCTTTGGTATGGTTTTATCCTTGATATGTTCCATCAACTCATTAGATTTGCACCCATATCCAGTAATGTCCAACAACCCATCTATTTTTTCCTTGCATTTGTTGGTTTTGGTGGGTAATCGCTGGGATAGTGCCTTACTATTATTTGATGGTGGTGGTTTGGCTATACTGCTTGCCTTGGACCTTTTGTGTGGTGTTTTCTTGGTGAGAGGTTCTTCTGGATGATCGCATCTCAAGTCTGTCACTATGGCAAACTCTTTCAAGCCAAAACAAATTGGCATGCCACAGTAGTTGATCCAGATTTTATCCATCTTTTTTTCCCCTCTCTTGAATCTTTATCACCCCCCACGTACTTGATCCTGCACTTGAGAAGACCATATACAATGATTATTTGAAAATGGACAGTGTGGTCCTCAGGTAACTCAAGAAAGTGTACAAAGCAGCTCTTCTTAAAAAGTCCATTAATGTTTTCATTCTTCATAATATTCCTAAATTCGTCAAAAGGTTTCCCGAACTGACATTTAAGAACAAGATCACCAGTTAGTTTTGCAAGGTCGTCTATTGAAATCGGAACTTGGAACCTGTCAATACTAATAATTTTGATAGCCTCATGCTGGGATTTCAATATTAATTCACGCCTTATAAGTGATGCATTATCATCCTCTTTCTTACTTTCTTCTCCCACGTTTTCTTATTTATCTTCTTCTTCTGCCTCTTCACTTTTATTTTTCTCATCACCATCTATAGACCCTTATCCACCTCTCTCAATGTTGTTTTTATAACTTTCCTTAGCTTCACTTTTTCCTGACTGAGATTGTTCAGGAAGATCCTCCGAATCCCTCTGTACTGTGGCCTTTTTTGTTAGGTGGTCAGAAGTTGATCCACTTTCACTTTCTTTTCTTTTAGGAGACATGTTTTACCTACAAACAATAGAAAAAGAAAAATTACATTACAATTGATGTATGCATAAATTTTAAAAAATACATTACAAACACCACCAATACCACACCACCACCAACCACCACAAACGCCACCAACCAATGGCACAAACACCACCAGTGCCACCATGAAGACCACCAACACCACCACCACGACCACCAATACCACAAACACTATCCAACAATACCACGACAGTCAATGAAACACTATGATAAAAATTATGGTTTTCTTAGGTTATTCCTATGATTTTACCATCAAAACTTAAAATTGTAAACCTATTCTCAAAGATAATATAACTAAAAGTCTTCTTTTTCATCATTAACTAAAAATCACTAATTTTTAGAAAAATATCAAATATATAACTATTTTCGAACTTTTTACCTATGAAGACAGAGAAAATGATCGATACAAGTAGCGAGGAAGTCAAAAATAACACCTATGTGGTCGAAAATAAGAAGAAAAATTGATCTATTGTGAAGGTCTGAGCAATTTGTTGAGTAGTTGTTGCCTGCGTTGTTGAGAGAGAAAAGAGTGAGGACTCAAGATTTAAAATGATGAAATATTTTTCTCACGAATGGATGATTTGTATGAGTTGATTTGTATTTTGAAAAAGAATGACAAGTTTTAAAAATATTAATTTGGTCCGAATTGATCTTAATTATTTTTTAAAATTTTAAAAGATATGCATAATTTTTAACCGTCTCATCATGTAATTGCCAAAGACTCAATTAAAGTTGTAGTTGACCCCATGAACTCACTCCTAGTCCTAGATATTAATCAATTAATGTTGTAGTTGAACATATAAACTCAATTGAAATTGTATAAAAATAAATATTTAACCTGTTGCAACAGATGACTTATCTGTTGGAATTATCAAACAGATTAAGTCATCCATTGCAATAGATTACCCATCTATTGTAAATTATCAAATAGGCGCTGCCATCTGTTGTGATAGATGACCGAGCCATTGAAAATTTTCAAATAGAATTGTCATCTGTTGGAAAGTATGACTTATATATTTTAAGATTTTTTTTTATTATTTTAAAGCAATTTAGGTATTAGCTTGACAATGAGGTAATAAGAATTGCTTCAACTTAGAGTGATTGATCGATGACTATGTGATTGAGGAGGAACATAATACCAATATCATGCAATTACCAAAAGACTCAATTGAAGTTGTAGTTGACCTTATAAACTCACCCTTAGTCCAAGATTAATCAAATTTAGGTATTATCTTGACAATGATGTAATAAGAATAGATTCAGCTCAGAGTGATCGATCGATGACTCTGGTTGGGAGGAACACAATACCAACATCATAAATTGCAAAAAGACTCAATTGAAATTGCATTTGACCCTATGAACTCACCCTTAGTCCAAAATTAAAGCAATTTAGGTATTTGCTTGACAATGAGGTAATAAAAATCGCTTCAACTCAGAATGATCGATCGACAACTCTGGTCGGGAGGAACATAATACCAATATCATGTAATTGCCAGAAGACTCAATTAAAGTTATAGTTGAACCTTTGAACTCATCCCTTGTACAAGATTAAAAAAATTTAGGTATTAGCTTGATAATGAGGCAATAAGAATTCCTTCAACTCAAAGTGATCGATCGACAACTCTGGTTGGGAGGAATGCAATACCAACGTTATGCAATTACCAAAAGAATCAATTGAAGTTGTAGTTGACCCTATGGAATCACCCCTAGTCCAAGATTAATCAATTTAGATATTAGCTTGATAATGAGTTAATAAGAATTATTTCAACTCGGAGTGATCGATTGGCGACTCTAGTCGGGAGGAATGCAATACCAACATCATGCAATTGCGAATGACTCAATTGAAGTTGTAGTTTACCCCATTAATCACCTCTAGTTCTAGATTAGTCGATTGAAGTGGTAGTTGAACATATGAACTCAATTGAAATTATATAAAAATAAATATTCAACCTGTTACAACAGATGACTTATACATTGGAATTTATCAAACAAATTAAGTCATCTGTTGCAACTGATTAACTATCTGTTGTAAATTATCAAATAGGTGTTGTCATCTATTATGAAAAATAGCTTATCTGTTGGAATTTATCAAATAAATTAAGTCATTTGTTGCAATAGATTAACTATCTGTTGTAAATTATCAAATAGAAATTGCCATCTGTTATGATAGATGAATGATCCGTTGGAAATTTTGAAACAAAAATTGAAATCTGTTGCAACAGATGATTGAGACGTTGAAAATTTTCAAACAAAAATTTTCATCTGTTGCAATAGATGACTTATATGTATTAAGATCTCTTTTTTAATTTAAAGAAATTTCCTAATTTTCTGTCCGAGATAAAAAAGGTAAAATACTAAGGCGGTAAAAATATTACTTGAATAACTCAAGAATATCCTCCTTGAGTAGTCTTATCTTGTATTTTTAATGTCACCGTCTCCTTCTGCCCCTCAAAAGTTATTAATGAATATATAAAGCCTATCTCTAAAATTCTCTCTTCTTCAGTCATAAATTAACATAACTTATCTCTCTTCTTATTCAAATTCAGAATTCTCTCTCTCTTCGTTAGGGTAATCACAACCATCTCCTTTTCCCTCTTTTTTTCTCTTCTCTTTTGCATGAACCCTTTCGGATCTCAATTGATTCCCGCAATATCTTTTCTCGTTTGAAATGGGTGTTCTGATCCCTTTGCTTTTTGACATTACAGGTACGGTTCACTATTGCTATTTTCTTCTCATCTTCTTCTTTGTATATTATTTAAAGTAGATATTTATATCTATTGTTATTATTGATTTACCCATTACCAGTTTCCTATTTATTGATAAATGGGTGTTGATGTTATTGGAACATGTGGTATTTGTGTTGTTGAAGGTGTTGGAACATATAATGTTATTTCTTTATTGTTAATACTATTTTTGATATTGTTGGTGGTGTTGCAACATGTAACGCCCTGAGTCTGGTACCCCAGACGCTATACGGTGCTCATAACCCTGAAGGATCACAAGCTCATCCTTGATTGATATCTGTAACTGAGCACTGAATAATATACTATAAAATTGCAGAAAAACTGGCAAAAACTTTCCATAAGGTTCAATACTGAAATCAAACTAAATAAAGTATAGAAATACCAAAACTAAAACAACAGTATGAAAATACTCTAGTATGAAAAAGCCTCTAAACTATCTGAATAGGGAGTTGATGGGACAATCCCCTAACTAACTCCATCTACTGAAATGCTAAATCTAATGCAATAATAAATTAAGGAACATCCTCGAATGATGAGGACTCACTGCTAAGTCTACTGCTTCTGGTTAAATCTAACCTGCTAAGGGTGCTCTGGATCCCGTGCTTCTAAACCTATGTTATAAGACTCCATAGTGCAAGATAAAAGTATACGTCAGTACGTGAGAATGTACTGGTACGCTAGATGAGGTAAGGCTGAATGCAAAGGTTTACATGCATGAACAATACTGAATGAATAACATGAGACTACTGAATGAGGATACATGCATAAGTGCATAAACTATTATTGAAATCATAGTAACACTAAATACTGAATTCTAATAACTGAACTTCTGATAACTGAGTCTACTAATACTAATACCTGAGATCCGACCTACCTAGAGGGTGATCTCTGGATCTATTAATATTGATACTAATTGACTGAAGCTGAGATCAAACCTAGGTAGCGAGTGATCTCTGAATCTACTAATACTGATTGACTGAAGTTAAGATTAGGCCTAGCTAGCAGGTGATCTTTGAATCTACTGGTAATGAGAATGATTGAATAAAATCTGAGAAGAGTGATCTCTGAATCTACTGATAATGAGAATGATTGAATAAAATCTGAGATCAAGCCTATCTAGTGGGTGATCTCTGTATCTATGGAACTTTCTAAGTTCTTTACAAGCTTGAGTGACTGTATCTAATAGTCTTGATTTTCTTAATACTGATCTGATTTCTATTCTGAATACTGAGACTGAAATTGAGACTATGAGAGATAGTCATCTAACCGACATACCCCAAATCTAAACTTGTAGGGTCTAACTTATAACCTCAGCTGGAAGGGTATCAGTACTGTGCCACGGGTAAATACAACTTCTAAGATAAGGATACCAAGGCTAATCTAATGGGTGACCCCTAAGCGAAGCCAAGACTAATCTAACGGGTGACTCCTGGGAGGTAGTCAAGCCGTAACCTAATGGGTGACTCCTCATCCTGCACTGGCTATGCAGATCTGGAGTACAGAGACTGCTACTAACGACTCTGCCTAACTAATGGGAAAGCCGTCATTCCTGCCCTTACTCGATGCTAAATTCTACTCCCAACTGAATAGACACTAATATGATTCTTAGACTGTACTAAACTGAGCTGAATTTGTTACTGATCATACTGATTTTCTGAGTTGAGCTGAGTTTACTGAGTTCTATTGACTGGTGGAATACTACTGAGTTCTATTAGCTGATTGAATGCTACTGAGTTCTGAATTGATTACTGAATTTGACTGGGATGTTACTGAGATTACTAAACTTTCCTAAGTCATGAAACGGACTGAGTTCTACAGAATACTGTAACTGACTGAGAATACTACTGATCGTGACTTGACTGAGAGTACTATAACTAACACTGGCTCTAGGCACACAGCTAAATTGTCGGGTATTAAATACCCCCAGGACTCAATAGCATAAAAGTAAAGCATTATAATTTTTCAATAACATGGCAATCGTCTATCATTCGCAATACAATCACTGAAGCATCCTTTCAAGTATTTGAGGTCATAAACTTGTAGACGTATAGGCATGCATACTAATGTCTCATAATTCATTCACCAAAGCCTTTCAACAAACACTTAACATACATTAACTTGTACACAAAGGGGAATTCCGTATTAACATACTTTAATGAAACTACGTCATTCACCTAGGCATTTAATCAAATATATAGGGATCATGCTTTGGTTATACAACCAACAATACATCTAAATAACATGGCTACATCAATCAACATGCAATTTGAAGGGTTTATCATGAACGTCATACCAATCATCACCTACTAGGATTAACTCTTGAAATTTGAAATCTAAAATATGAATCAAAACCCAACAATAACATAAACATGAACTTCAATTCAATCATAATCATGGAAATCATAAATACATAATCTTTGCACTTCAAAAAGGATTCTTGAGCTTCATAGGTGGAAGAAACCCATGAATCAACATCTAAAATACCTCACAATCTTGAATCTTGAAAGATAACTAACATTTTTTTAAATGTTCTTGGAATTGAAAAACACAGTTCTTGATGTTTTCTTGATGGTTCTTGAACTAGAAGAACTTGTTCTTAGTTTCTTGAAGAAGGGTTTGAATCTTGTTCTTGGAGATTGATCTTGAAAGAAACCCTAATTTTAATGTTATGGATAAATGAGGAGTTATGTGATTTGATTTGATGCAATTAGGTTTTAAAAAAGGTGGAAAAAGACCCAAAAATCATTTTAAAAATGGCTTAAAATCACTAAATGGAGGTCCGCGATGGTTTGGGAGACGAACCGTCGCCCTGGGGACGGACCGTCCCTTCAACCTGTCACTTTTTGGCTAGAAAACAGTCTTACTGCCTCAGTTGTGATGGTTTGAGCGACGGTCCATCGCAGGCACGATGGTTTGTCGGCCTATCCGTCGCACTTTGGCAACCCAGACAGCTCACTGTAAAATGTCCATAACTTTTTACTCCGATATCTTATTTTGGCAAAATTGGTATAGTTGGAAATCTAGTTAAATTATCTATATTTTGGTGGGTCATGAGCTGAAAAATTATTTGTAGAATGGAATAAATGCTTATTTGAGGTTGACTATGGTAATATCTATCTCAAGAATTCAATCGGTAAGGGATGTTTCGTTCGTTTAATAGCTAGGACGTATTTGAAGCCTTAATATATATCAAACTTAATCATAAAACTACCAAATCACTAAAATTTATTTTTCATGAGCTTGAAGCATGGTTCTACTATCGGTTGGGATTCTCGGGGTCTCACATAACAGTTTTCTCAACTGTTGTAACCGATGAATCAATTGTGTGAATAGATGAAACAACTGATGGAAGAAATCAAACCAATAGAAAGGTTGGGTTGATTTATTCCAATAGATGACCTATCTGTTGTAACATGTCATCCATCTGTTGCCATAGATGCGTCCCTATTGCAACAGATGACTCATCTGTTGAATGAATGGATAATCTATTGCATCAGATGGGTCATCTATTTCTTCATTCAATTTTGTGTTACCCTTTTGTGATGTTCTTTTTTTTCTTCTCTTGTTTGACATCAAATTTTTTTCTCTTGTTTGTAGATTAAAAAAAGTAAAACTGGATAAACTTTTGCCCGACCAGCATTAAAGGCTAGAGTAAATATGGGTTCGGAGGAATAACCTGCTTGCAGATAAAACTATTTCATATGTGGGAGGTATGTATTACTGATCAACCTATCTTGAAAATACACATGCAGTACACTGATTTTGTGAATATTGGTTCTTTACCTATTAGGCATTAATCTTTCAAACAATTTATGACATTTTACAGTTAAGATTGTTAGGTTCGAACATGTTAGGACGAGGGACCAAGTAGGTGGTGTTGATACCCTATTACGATTTATTAAAGATTTTGATAATGTTTATGTGTCAAGTTTGGAGAAGGGTTCAAGTTTTTTGTGGTAGTGTAAATATTCAAATAGTGATTGGACTAATTTTACGGGTTCAATGGTCTTTTGAAAGGCCTCCAAGCCTTTCACTGCTGCAAACAAGAATGGAAATGAAAATAGTTATTGCTCTGGTCCAAGTTTATATGAATGGGTTTGCTTGAGGAGACTATTAGACAACAGAAGGTTGTTGGAAGAATACCTGTGCGGGAAGGAGAAGGTGGAGAAGTCCATATATCAACTTAGACCTTATTTAAGAAGAAACACATGGTAGGAAGGAATGTGCAGCGAGACTGGCAGATGAAATTGAAATAAAAAATGAAAAAATTGAATGAGCTGCAAATGTGAAAGTGTATCCAAAATAAAAATCCATCAGTCTATTTTGAAAAGAAAAATGCTGAAGTGGACAGGAGTTGTGCATTTTGTTCGGGGACTACAACTACCTAGCGTGGCTTGAATAAAGACCCACAAAATGCGGGACCAGAACTCTAAGGTTGCAGCTTTGTGAGCACCGATGGTGGTAAGATTGTCGGTCAGTGTTGAAACTTGAACCAATAACCCCTGAAGTAAAAATAAGGGATCAATCCAAGGTGGCAATTTCTGAAGTTAAACTTGTATCCCATGCCTCCTGTTTATGGTTCTGATTAAGTCAAAGGCAGTGTAAAAAATAAGGCATGGGACTTTTGCCCAACTACAGACCTTTTTGTTTCTACTGCCACTGACCTGATCAGAACCACAAACAGAAGGCATGGAATGTAAGTTAGACTTCAAAAATTGACGCCTTGGCATTTCTTATTATTACTTCTGTAGTTGTTGGTTCATGTTTCATTCTTGACTGAAAATCTTACCAATCCTTTGTGCTTGCCAAGATGCTTCCTTAGAGTTCTGGTCCTACACTTGGTGGGTCTTTATTGAGGCCACGTTCTCTAGTCGCAGTCCCTAGCAAACTATCCAGCTTCAGTCCTCGTGAGCATTTTTCTTTTATAAGAATGAATGATGGATTTTAATATTTGGATACACTTCCACATTTGAAGCTCATTCAATTTTTCATCTCTCAAGTCAATTTTATCAGCTAGATTTGCTAAACATTCCTTACTTGCATCCCTGTGTTTCCTCTTAAACAAGGTTTGAGATGATATATGGTCTTGATAAGTTGTCATTTGATGACTTACTAGTACTTTTTAAGCCTAAATTATCATGTTTTTTTATTGATTTCTGTTGATTTGATATTTATCTCATACTTAATGCTCATTTGTGTACGAAAAGTTGAAAAAGGAAGATTATCAATTCTTTCAAGTCAAAAGGAAGTCAAATGTGAAAGTAAAGGGTCACCTGCTTTGCATCCGCTTTCCACCTGCTCTCCATCTGCTTAAGCAGATCAATAGTAAGGTGACATTTTTGTAATATTGGGAAAATGTGGAATTGGGGCTTAAATAGGGGATTTTAGCTCATTTTCACCATCTTTTATCTAGTCAGAATCCATCTTTTATTTAGTTTAGGTTTTTTGCAATTTCTTGGAGCTTGGTGCCTAAATTTGTATTAATTTGAGCTAAGACTTAATTAAAGAAACTCCAAAGAGTGGATTTGACATCTTCCATTAAAGATTCATTGGAGCTTAAAGTGTGGTTTGTCTTATCTTTATTTTTAATAAATAACTTTGATGGAAGTTTTGGTTTATTTGTGTTTATTATGTGTATGATTCTCTAGATACACCTCTTGGGTTTATGTTTGAATAGGGTGAATATGTGTATGGGTAGTGATATATTTTTGTAGATTCTAGTGTATTGATGATAGGTTCTAGGAATGCTTGATTACTTTGGTTGAGATTTGTGGGTAAAAGCCCCAAATACCCAAATGTGTTTGATGGGTGAAAATCTCAAACTCTTGAAAGCTTAAACCATCCTTGAAAGAGGGGTTTGAGTGAATTTTAGGAACCTATATCATCCTTGAAAGAGGGATGTAGAAACTAAGGCATTAGTAGACAATTAATGGCATAGTTGACTAATTTTTGCTATCTTAGAAATAAGGGTGATTATAAGGTTGACTATACCTAGGTATCATCCTAGAAATAGGGGTGCTCAATTGAGGTTTTGGGTGGTTTTAATTGACTCACTCGTTAGGTACTCGAAAGGGTCAATGTGTGCATCTTTAAGGTTTTGTTGAAAAACTAGCCTCAAAGACTCTAAACCTAGCCTACCAATCATCGTCTATTAGAATTTGCAATAAATCATCATGTTCTCATGACTAGGTTGCCCCTAGGAAAACATAAACCTAAGATCCATTCTTAATTGTTTACACTCTAATTATTTTTAGTCTCGAATTAATCCCTTAAAAGCCCAAGAATTGTTTATATGTCAAAATCTATTCAAAACCCCAAATCATTTTGTGCCATAGGTTTGAATATAGTTAGTAACTTTTATTTTGAAGTAACTTGATTGCCACTCACATTGTTCCTTATGGATTCGACCCCGACTCCAAAGTTGGGTAAATATATTGACAACGACTGCCTTGCACTCAAATTGAACGTGTAAGTTGAGCGTTATCAAAATTGGTGCTGTTGCCGGGGAACAATTTGGTGTATTAAGTTAATTTGGAATTTTTGCTTACTTGATTTAATTCAAACTTGTAATTATTTGTTTGTGATTTTCTTTTGATTTTTGTGCTAGTTAGATTTTTTTTATTTCTTGTTTACTTGTTACTATGGCATCTCGGGACTACTATGATTTTGGTGGTTGGAAATTCTATCTTGATGGTCCATGTCCATAATATAATGGACCCTACTTTTGGAAAGATTATAGATATGCTCTCCCGAGAGAGATGTGTGCACCATCTCGACCTTATAGGGAGTATGGTTGTTCTTTATGTGGTGGTCGAGATGGACATTATAATGATTGTCCAAATGACCCTACCCCCGTTATGCTAACCCAATTGCTAGTTCTTCTTATGATTTTGATAGGTATTATGGTCAAGAAAAGGAAGAACTAAGAACCAAAAAGAGTGGCATTAAAGCTATACTTTAACTAATCTTGGATTATTTGGAATCAACAACAACAACAACAACAACAACCCAGTGTATTCCCACCTAGTGGGGTCTGGGGGGGGTAAGATGTACGCAGTCCATACCTCTACCTCTGAAGAAGTAGAAAGGCTGTTTCCGATAAACCCCCGGCTCAAGGCACGAGATACCACACAAACACATAGTAAAGCACGGCACACGATTACATAACATAAATACGGCACCCATAAGTAATATAAAATAGAGGAAAGCACACAGATTCGTAATAAAACATGGAACACGGACTCATAACAGGAATAAAACCCCCACCAAGTAATTCCCTACACTAGCGACTCAAACTGGCCCTAGTCCTCTGCCCTAATTCGCGTCCTCTAGACCTTCCTATCTAGGGTCATGTCCTCGGTGAGCTGTAACTACTCCATGTCCCGCCTAATCACCTCACCCCAGTACTTTTTCGGCCTACCCCTACCCCGCTTAAAACCATCCAATGCTAGCCTCTCACACCTACGGACCGGGGCATCCATGCCCCTCCTCTTCACGTGTCCGAACCATCTCAATCGGGCTTCCCGCATCTTGCACTCCACTGGAGTCACACCAACCTTCTCCCGAACAGTCTCATTCCGAACTCTATCCCCTCTAGTCAGCCCACACATCCAGCGCAACATTCGCATTTCTGCCACCCTCATTTTTTGGATGTGGGAGTTCTTAACTGGCCAACACTCCGCTCCATACAACATGGTCGGACGGACTACCCTCACGATTTCAAAGCATGCTTCATTTAAATCCCTCATAGAATTAAATCCACTTAGGGTGTGCATCAACACATGGGGGCATGTAATGAGGAAAGAAAGAGGATAGAAGATATGAATATGGAGATCAATTATTCAAACACCACAACCATGCCTACTCTTCTAAATGATATTGATGTTGAGGAGCCCTCGGTGATTTCCCAACCAATCGAACCAACCATGAGGGATGATGCCAAGATTGAGGAAATGGTGCTAGAGTCAAAAGAAGAAACCAAGCCAATCTCTTATAAAGACTCTAGCCCAATTCAGGGTGAATATTTCAAGAAGGATGAAACTCCGAAATTAGGTAGAAGACCTCACTCGAACCACTTTTCAACATTATGCTTAGTGGATGTGATGAAAGTCGAACCACCCAAGCAAATGATGAATTTTGGAGATGAGGAGGAAAACCCTACATTTTGGGGTTTGTTATTCCAAAAGGGAAAAATGAATCCCCTCACTTTAAGGCTAATAAATGCAAAATTTGGAGTGTAACATGTGAATTTTTAATGCTCTCACCAATACCCAACGACCCTATTAGAAAGTTTGATGTGAAGTTGGGTAAAAGGTTTAAATCTTCAAAGTGGCGAGATAGAAATATTTCATTGTGTCTCACCTTTGCCCAAAATGCCTCAAAGATGTATTGATCTAAATTTGGACCACCATTTTAAGTCTTTCAAATGGAGACATAAATTTGATAGGCAAAAGAAGTCGTGCCGTGACTTTAACTAAGGCACTTCTTGGGAGGCAACCCAAGAAATTTTTCTTGATGTTTTCTAATGTTTTTAATTCATTTTTTAGATTATTTTTGGGTGTTCGTAGGTGATAGCACAAGTTGAAATGGGTACTTCAAGAATGAAATTCCGGTTAAGTGTATTGGACTTTCTTTTCATCACTTTCCTCTCTTTAGTAAGCTTACAAGGTATGATCTTTAAAATATGAATGAACACCACATTTCACGGTTTCTTTTGATTTGAATTTAATTCCATGAAGTGTAATGATAATGTTGCCTTGCATTCACCCAAGTTTTTCTTTAATTATTTAGGAAGAAGCAAAAGTCCAAAAACACTTTCAAATATCATTGACAAGAAATAAAATGATTTTGAAAAAAAAACAAAAATATAATTTTCTTTTTGAAAAAAAAAAAGATCAAGGATTTTTTTTAGCTTTCTTTTAAGTGAGATCATTAAATTCAATTTTTGGCTCTCTCTATACAAGGATGAGTCCTCGACTCAGAGTAACTTATTAAGCTCAAATTGCTCAAATTGGTTGGGAGACTAATTTTTTTCTCTATAAGAATGATGCCATGTGTGGTGAGATTTTTGTACAATTCTTGTACATATGTGTAGTCTAGAACTTGTCCCGAGTGTGTTAAAAGTGAATTCCTAGACAAGCTTGGTTTGCAGAATGACTCGAGGCCATTTTTGACCCGTCACATAGCTAAATTTCCACCTTAGCATTTTTCCTAGTTAACCCCTTCGAGCCTTTTTATCTATTTTTCTTTCTTTGTCTAATGATAACCTTGCTAAAACACTTTAGTCCTTTTTAAAATCTTCCTTTTGGAACTCAACCTCTTTGATGAATTGCATGATTCTAAGAAATGAAATATAGGCAAAAGCCTATGTTTGGGGGAATTGATGTGATGTGCTAAGATGATCCAAGAAAGGTGTATGTAAGGTTGTCAAATCATGTGCTTAAAATATAAGAGATGTGCTTAATAATAAAGTTTAATAGCCTAGCCCATAGAGCTTGAAGATAAATTGGATGAATGAAGGGCGAAGAAGGGCTTAAAGTTAGAAAGTCTCTTGAAAAAGTCAAATAAATGAAAAAAAGAAGAAAATGGTGGCTTTGAATTGTTTTCTAAATGAAAAAAAAGAAAAGTGAAATATGAAAAATGATTTGAAGGAGAATAAGGTGAGAGTTTGAAATTTTTGGGGATAGAAAGGATTGAGAAATGGCATTGAAGGAGGTATTTTAGTCACTTGACCATAGATATTCCTTCTCACACCTTAAACCTTCATCTTGACCCGCAAGACCTTGGTGATTCCAAACTAGGTAAGTCTACATGAGTGGCGAAAAAACATAAAGAGAAAGCCTATGGTTCTACTCATTGTACTTGAATTTTCTTTGCGAGAGTGAGTATGAATTCTTTCATTATTTGAGCTCCTTTAGAAATTTTCATATACTTTGTGTTTGTGGAGATAACTCTTGCTTTTGAGCGGTATTGATACTTTGGGGTAGATGGTGAAGTATTACTCTCGATTTGGGTAAATGGGTGAAGTAAGTTGCATTGTGAAAATTGGGACAATTTTTGAAAATTTTGTTTTTCCTCTTAGATGCTTTGTTGATTTGGAAGGTTTATTTGATACAAACTTGCATCCTTTCTTCATAACTATGTGCTTATTAAAAAAAATTAGTTTACTTGTTGCAATGACATGTTTAGAAGGTATTTGAAGAGCTTTGTTAGCTTATTTGAGTTAAATACCCCATCTCTTTGAATTGTTCTTGATTGCTTAAGGACAAGCAATAGTTTAAGTTTGGGGTGTTTTTTGATAACACTCAACTTACACGTCCAATTTAAGTGCAAGGAGATCGTTATCAATATATTTACCCAACTTTAGAGTTGGGGTCAAATCCACGAGGAACAATGTGAGTGGCAATCAAGTTACTTCAAATTAAAATTTACTAACTATATTCAAACCTATGGTACAAAATGATTTGGGGGTTTTGAATAGCTTTTGACATATAAACAATTCTTAGGCTTCTAAGGATTGATTCGAGACTAAAAATAATTAGAGCGTAAACAATTAAGAACGGATCTTGGAGTTATGTTTTCCTAGGGGCAACCAATTCATGAGAACATGATGATTTGTTGCAGATTCTAATAGACGATGATCGGTAGACTAGGTTTAGAGTCTTTGAGGCTAGTTTTTCAACAAAGCCTCAAAGATGTCACTCATTGACCCTTTCAAGTACCTAACGAGTGTGTCAATTAAAACCACCCAAAACCTCAATTGAGCACCCCTATTTCTAGGATGGTACCCTAGGTATAGTCAACCTTATAATTGCTCTTATTTCTAAGATAGCAAAAATTAGTCAACTATGTCATTAATTGTCTACTAATGCCTTGGTTCCTACATCCCTCTTTCAAGGATGATGTAGGTTCCTAAAATTCACTCAAACCCCTCTTTCAAGGGTGGTTTAATCTTTCAAGAGTTTGAGATTTTCACCCATCAAACACATTTGGGTATTTGGGGCTTTCACCCACAAATCTCAACCAAAGCAATCAAGCATTCATAGAACCTATCACAAACTAAAATCTACACAAATATATCACTACCCATACACATTTGCACCTTATTCAAACATACACCCAAGAGGTATATCTAGCAAATCATACACATAATAAATACAAATAAACCAAAACTTCAATCAAAGTTATTCATTAAAAATAAAGATAAGGCAAATCACACTTTCAACTCCCATGAATATTCAATTGAATATGCCAAATCTACTCTTTGAAGTTCCTCTAATTAAGTCTTAGCTCAAATTAATACAAATTTAGGCACCAAGCTCCAAGAAATTGCAAAAACCCTAAACTAAACTAAAGATGGATAGTGACTAGATAAAAGATGGTGAAAATGAGCTAAAATCTCCTATTTAAGCTCCAATTCCACATTTTTTCTAATATTACAAAAATGCCACCTTGCTCTTGATCTGCTTAAGTAGATGGAGGGCAGGTGGAAAGCGGATGCAAAGCAGATAGCCCGTTACTTTCACATTTGACTTAAAAGAATTGCTTATCTTCCCTTTTCAACTTTTCCTACACAAATGAGCATTAAGTATGAGATAAATATCAAATCAACGGAAATCAATGAAAAAAACATGATAATTTATGCTTAAAAGGTACTAGAAAGTCGTCAAATGATGGCTTATCAGGTCTTCTCCACCTCTCCCTTTCTGCATAGGTATTCTCCAAAGCTCCTTCTACTATATAATAGTCTCTTTGAGCAACCCATCTATATAAATTTGGACCAGAGAGATTTCTATTGGTTTTCCATTCTTTTTTGCTGTAGTGCGAGGCTTCGGAGTCCTTTCAAAAGTCCATTGCACCATTAAAATTGGTCCAATCACTATTTGATATTTACATTGCCACCAAAAACTTGAACCCTTTTCCAAACTTGACACAGAAACATGAGCAAAACCATTTTTAAATTGGAATAAGGTATTGACACCACCGTTTTGGAACCCTTCGGCCTTATCAGCTCGCACTTACCAAATTAAACTATAAAATATAGGATCTTGTTTGAAGGATCAATGTCTAATCAGTTAAAAACTGCATTCACAAGATCATTGTACTTTATATGTCTGTCACGATAGCCTGATCAATAATACATAACTCCCACGTATGAAAATGGATATATTTATCTACACGCACCTTGTTCTTCCTACCCCATAAATGTTAGACAATGTTTATTTATCTGCACACATTTGATGGCTATTAAAAATGAGGTGAACAGTCATGGATTTTCATCTAACACATTCAAAACTGTTGATGAATCAAATTCCCCATCTATTGCAATTGATGAATCAACTATTAGAAGAAATCAAAACAACTCCTCTAACAGATGGTCTATCTATCACAATAGATAATACATATGTTGCAATAGATGTCTCATCTGTTGAACATACAGACCATCTGTTGCAACAAATGGTAAATCATTAAAAATAACTGATGAATTAAATTCCCCATCAGTTGCAACTTATGAATCAGTTGTTAGAAAAAATCAAAACATCTTCTCCAATAGACGTTTCATCTATCGCAATAGATAATCCATATGTTGCAACAGATGTCTCATCTGTTGCATATACAAAACAAATGGTAAATTTGTTGTGGCAGTAGGTTATCTGTTCTGATAGATGGATGATATGTTACAACAACTCAATAATAATGGTTGTTATTAAGTCTCAAACAGTCATGCATTTTTGCCTAATACATTCAGATTCAATCCTCTATAAATAGGTCCCTCCTTAATCTTCATTTTACTCCACTTTTATTTATTTCTTGTATTTTTTTCTTTTCGTATTACATCTTCAACCACTTCTATTCAAAGAGCATATTCCTTTCTCATTGAGGTAAGTTTTTTTTAATTAAATCTACTAGTTGGTAGTATATGTTGTATTACATTCAGACTCTTTTCTTTACTTTTGTATTTACATTTTTTGTCAATTCATGTGTGTCCTAGATATGGCTGATCCTATTTGGGATATTGCTATTCTGTTCGACACCGTGCGGGAACTTCAGAGGTAGGTTAATGACATATAGAGGGAGTTGGTCGCCGTGAGAGCAAGGATGTTCAGAGAGATGCTGAGGATGATGAGGGCCCTGCTGCTACCGGTTGATTGGTCAACTGACAATAATAATAATGTTGATGATAATAATAATAATTAGTACGTGTTTTTTTCTTTTAGCTAGCATATGTATTATAAGTTTTCTATATCGGTTCTATACCTAATGTATTTTATTTTTCGTTTAGTGAAAAATTTATTTTTAGTTGACTTTGGCTTTTTAATTCTTATTCAATTTTCATTCTGTCTATTTCTTCTTCTAAACATATATGTTAACATGTCGACGGTTGGAGATAAAGAACAATTTTGAATCCATTAGCAATAGAAATTTTAGCTTTTGAGTTCTTTCAATAGATGGACCATGCGTTGGAACAGATTGGTCATCGGTTGGGTTTCTGCCAACAGATTATCCATCTGTTGCAACAAATTTATCATCTGTTGGAGGAAAATATTTCAATTTGATGAACTGTATTACGGTCTTCCAGATAATGTCCATATGTTGCAACAGATGGGTAATCTATTGAAAATAATTGTGGTCTGCTATATTTAGTTCATGTTTTGCCTCTTTTTATTGATGCATAAGTTATTAAAAAGATATATTATATATAATAAATGATAACATTACGTTCACAATAATTATTTAAATATATTAAAGTCCACAATAAACGACAACACAAGTTTTTGCAATTACAACGATCATGGTGGATTATGATCTGGGCATGTAGTTCTTTTGTGGCAAGCGTGCTTACATATGGAGCACTTGTTCTTCTTGATGGAAATGATTCTCTGACTCCATGCCTCCTCTTATATGGTTTTCTTCCCATTTTGGTAGTGCTTGGGTCAATATATGGAGGAGGTATTAATCTCCCCAAAAGCTCTGCAGAAACAACCCAAGATTCTTTGAGAGGCACCAGAGTAACATGCCCACTATATTCCATTGTATATTTTTCCGTTGAATAATATGGAGAGGAGTGATCGTAAATTTTAGGCCCATATTTTGCACCGTAGTGAGATCGAAGCACTGCCATAGCATGTGAACAGGGTATTTTGTCCAGGTCAAAAAATCTACACGCACAAGATCTTGTTTGAAGATCGACCGTAAAAACATCACCATCACCGGTGATACTAAATTTGTAATCTGCTATTTAATGAGATAATAACCTATTCCCCAAACTGATGTTCGTTGATATTATTTTTTCCATTCTTAGAACAAATGGGGTTCCTGCATCCTCGAACTACACATGCCTTTCATTAAAAAATTGGCCATACTTCTTGTTTATTATTTCAAACAAAGCCTTGATGGAAAATTCTCTTTCATTGCCAAACAATGAACTCACGATTCAGCTATGTTTGACGTCATAATATTGTACCTATATAAGAGAATCACTTAGCATGACATCATACTAAAATTGTAACTCAGACGAGACATTAAATTCATAAGAATGTACCTATTTCCCAGAAAAAATGCCCGGCTCCATCTCTCAAAGCCGACACGTGTGAGATGTTCTGCTGCCTGGGGATGCATATCCATTATTTGATTGAAATGGTCTAAAAACTCATCTATACTATATGCTTTAGCTGCTCTATAAAAAAAGGTTACAACCCTTTCATTGTGAAAGTTGGTCCAAATTTTCTCCCTAAGATGCCTGATGCAACAACCAAAGTAAGCTGAAGTAAAGAAAATTGAACCCATCTTTGGAATACTTAGATGCCTATCCGAAACAAAATTCAGCTCTTCGGTATCCATAAGAGGCATCACATTCCTTATCTGCTACACAAAAAAAACAGGAAAGATGTGATTATCCGCATCTTGCGCCACCGCTGCTAGTATAACTCCATTATACCTGCTCCTCAAGAAGGTATAGTCGATAGCTATGACTTTTCTCAAATGTCAAAAACCTTGAATCCAAGCACCATAGAATGCAAAAAAGTACTTGAACCTTCCATTTTTATCAACATGCAAAGTCGTCTTACTTCCGGGATTTGTGGACTCAAGCATGTAATGGTAGGCATCCAGGACTGCATACCCATGCTCATGTGTCCTCCTAACCAAGTCCTTGGAAATATGTATTGTCGTATATATCTTCCAATATCTGACCAGGACACCTAATTTCGTAAGGAGTTAATTGGACATAACCCTTGTAGAAGGGACTTTGCCATCGGGGAAACTATTATTGAAATATTCACCGAGAACCTTTGTCGTCATGTTTATGAATGATGAATCTGTCAGAACTTAATTACTTCACCACTCTCAACCACTACTTACAGTTCAGATTAACACATTTGTAGCAAAAGACATTGCTTGAATCAATCACTTTGTTTATTCTGAAATCTTTTTTCAAGCAAGAAATAAACAAAGTAGTAGACAGTTTTTTCTTTTCCTTGAATGACATTCCATTGAAAAAGATGGTCCCATCGTCTTGAAGATTGCCAAACTATGTCGATCAAGAAGAACTGCCCACCATATTGGTCGTACCAACAGGCGTAGGTGTTTGATCATATTCTGGAATATTCATGTCTAGATCATACAACCTATCATCAAAGATGTCTTGTTGTTGTTGTTCTTCTACGTTATGGTTCTCATTCTCTCTCATCTTTTCAATCACGTACACCCTTAAAACTGGCCTGGATTAATCACTAAGATAAGCACACAACTGAAGCTGATTATTTATCTTGAAAGGTAGTACCCTCTAATTTTCAAAGGAGATGTGCATGTAGCTGATGACGAGTTCTTTCAGTTGAAAATTCAGTCCACAATAGGTGATGATTAAGTTCATAAAATTATCATAAGAAATATCACTTTGGACTGTCATAGCTATCATCTCTAGCATTTCACCCTTCTTTCAATTCCATACATATCGATTGCTCTTCTCGATCCATTGACCAAGACAATCCACCCCTATTTTTATTAATCCCTCCATTAGTGGTACCTAAATAAAGTCATTTGTTAAAAAAAATTAATAGTGATTTTATAGTGCCGTACATGAATCCCAACAGATGTGTAATCTATTACAACAGGTAAGTGATCAGTCGCAACAGATTACTTACCTGTTGGGATTCATGTTACGCTCCTGAAGCTGATTTCAACAGATAAGTCATATGTTGTAACAGCTGAATCATATGTTGCAATAGACTATATATCTTTTAAAATAGATAAAGCGCCTCTTGGGATAAATATTACAGTACTAAGAAAGCTTTGAAGATGATTCCAACAGATAAGTGACATGTTGCAACAGATAATTAAATCGTTGCGACAGATGACTTACCTGTTGCAACATACGACGCGTTTGTTGGAATCTAGTTCAGGTTCTATTGCAACAGGTTACTAATCTGTTGCAACAGATATTTACTCTATTGCAACATATGACTCGTCTGTTGCAATCGAGTTCAGGTTCTGCTGCAATAGGTTACTAACCTATTGCAACAGATATTTATCATGTTGCAACGGATGGGCCATATGTTGTAACAAATAATCCATCTGTTCGATTCATGTTACGCACTATAGAACCATAAATATGAATCCAACATATGTGTCTTCCATTACAACAGATGGCTCATCTGTCGCAATAGATGTTTGATCTATTTAAATAGATGGCTCTTATGTTGCATTCATGTTTGCGTTCTATCTATTGTAGAAAAAACAGTATAATAGCAGTTACCTAGATGACAAATTCAATAAAAATCATAAACTGACTTACCAAAGTCTCCTATGAAGTAATGTCAAAGGAGAAAGTGATGTACGAAATAAAATTTGACCTAAAAAATTGGTCAAATAGCAACAGTAATTGTAACAACAACAATAACAACGATCAACAAGAAAAAGATAAAGATGATAATGAAGTAGAAGATGATGATAATGAAGCAGAATATGATGAATAAAACAACAGCAACAATGAACAACAAAAATCGCTAAGAGAGAGAAAACAACAATAGATGAAAAGAGAGAGAAACACGCCAATTTTTTCCTCCGTTTCCCGTTATATTAATTGACATTTAGATCAAAGTGTAAATTTAAAAACTTGTGGGTTATTTTAAAATTTTTCCAACTTTCTTAATCTATAATAAAGTAATTGTCACCTCCACTCAGTTATTAAGACTTGAGTCACCTACACCTCATTTTCAAACACTTTTGTCACCTACAGCTCAAAGCCCCCAAAAATATATGAATAATTGTCCTTGTAGATCAAATAAATGCTACTCCCTCCGTCCTATTTTATTAATCTCAATTTGATATTACGCATTGATTAAGAAAAATAATTAATAACATGACTATTTTATCATAGTACCCCTATTAAATGATGTTTAGATTTTAATTTGGAGGAAAAATAATTAATACTAAGGGTAAAAAGGGAAAAAATGATCTTGTCTTGATTAATGACAAATGACAAGTAAAATGAGAAATCAAATTAAGAAATTTGGGACGAATAAAATGGGACGGAGGGAGTACTAAATCACTACTAGCAAAGATGGACATTCCAGTTAATAAGACACATGGGGCTAAGTATAGCAACTAATTAGAGACAAAAAGTCTTCAATATCATAAATTTTAATAAAATTAACGTAAATCTCGATAAGTTTACTCATATTTACATTTTATCTCAATTTTTTTCAAAATCTCATAAATTTTTGATTTTTTGTTTTCCAAATACATATAAGTTAATTAAGATTCAAGTTAATGATACATATTAAAAATTAACTAATTATCTTGAATTAAGGAATGTAACTGTAACTCCAGCATTAAATTAGCAATTAACTTATCCAATCATTAAATTAACTAAAAAAAATTACTAAAAGAAGGTATATTGTTGCTAATTAAATGTTTTTAATATATTCATCTTTGTAATCAATTTGCAGTAACAATCTTCTTCTATGTTTTTCTTGTTCGTGCTATTGATTCTTTTCCAACTATTTACAATGAATATTTCGGTATTGTTACGTTACCCATATTTTCTTCTCTAGCTATTCGCAAAGCTTTCTTCTTCAACTTCTCGATATCCATGTGGTGCGATTTTTCTTCTTTAAATATTTGCAAAGCTTTTGATTCTTCTTGATTGCAGAGGAAATTGCAAAGCTTTTTTCTTGCTTACACGGACAATCATGTATATCATGATGCCCGATGCTTCTGGAGATGTTGCGATGAATCAGATCTTAAAATTTGGAGTGGTGTTATCTGGAGGCCAAGTTAATGAAAGTCATAACGTTATTTTTGAAAATTTTGGTTAGATCATCATTGAGAATTGTACGTCAGTTTAACTATTGTGAATTTTTCTCTTTCTTTTTCTGATCAAGTTCTATATATTCAGAAGATAGATTACTTGCAGATTCATTGCACAATGTATTTCGAGATACATGTTTATTAACTGAAGATATATAATTTAGCTTAGTTTTTTATGCATGTCGCATACTCATTTTTTTTATATGTATCTCTTCCATATATATATGTATAGTGTTAGAATGATTCTATATGTATCTCTTTTAAAATATCTACTCTACACCTGATACATATTTGTGTTATGTATCTTTTGTACTTTTCTATTTCAAATTTCTTTTTTATGTTGATACATCATGTCTTACCATGATACGTTTTTAATGAATAATCAATTTTTGTATCCCTTTTTTAGGATATGAAATATATAATCGATGAGATTTCACAACATATACTAAGTTTGGCAGCCCGTGCAATGCCATGTTTAAAGAAGATTTTGAAAAAAAATTGTCAAAAGAAATAATTGAGATGTTCAGTGAGAGTGAAGTTGTACAGGTGGAAAATGATTATTATAGTGATAACGAAGACCCCTTGAGACCAAAACACAACTTCATACCACCAGAAAAATGATTATTATTAATTATGAAGTTATTTCTAGTTTTGAGATTTTGTTGAATAATATTTGCCAGAATAAAATGGTTGTTATCCTTACATCAAACATATTATCAGATACGTTTAATTGTTTATATTAAGATGATAATATACCAAAAGTATACGTTAAACTGATTGTTTAAGAAGTTTAATTGCAACTATTTAATTTTTTTCCTCGTGTATGAGGTACATAATATTTTTCAACTTTAAACATTGTTTTATTGAATTGTAATGAAATTAACTAGTTACTTGAATTTGTCTATTGAAAAATATATTTATTTTATAAAGCAAAAAAATATTTTTGTAATAAAAAGTTTGGTATGACACGAAACACATGGTATATTTGAGATATATACATTAACTTAAAAGATAAATTTGACTGATAAAATAAATTAACATGTATATGATATATACATGTTAGCACATTAATAGATACATACAACTTTAACATAAAAAATTATGTATCTCTTTCTATTTTTACACCTGTATATAATGATGTACATACATTTGTCCATAATGATAGTTTGTATCACTTGAAAGAATATAAATTATTGACACTAACCAATTAATTATATATCTCTTACTACTAAAATTAGAAAAACATGTATCTTCAGTTATAAATTAACATGAGATACATCATATACATATACAGAAATCATAACATGAGATACATAATTCTTAACATGTTACATGTTAAATGAACTTTGTCTTGAATAATTTTAGCATTCTAAGGTGACAATGTAACACTTGAGATACATAATGGTAGAACATGAGATACACAATAATTTTTAGTGATTGAAACACCAGATGCATATCTTTATTTGTCGAATCTTTTCTCTCTAAATTGAAAGAATTATCAATGGCGTACTTTGTCATTACAACAATCAGTGGTTTTTTGTCATTATAGATTTGACCTGCCTTAACATTTGAATTCTTGCAATCAAAAATTATTTTGTTCACCTTAACGTCGATCAAGACGAAGAATTCACAATTCAAATTTCGAACTTCTATGTGAATCTTTCAATCAAACAAATATTTTTCCATATAACCATGTACAATGCAATTATAATAGATAAATAGGCACAAAAACATGACAAAACAAAAAACAGAATAAGCAAACCATTCTTCTTAAAATAACTTAACTTTACAGGAATTAAGCTCAAAATATCAAAAGATTACTTTTATATCCCTCGTAATTGAAGAAGAAAACTCAACAAATAGTTGAAGAAGAAAAATCATACCACGAAAGCTTAGCAAATAGTTGAAAAATAATCACATCAAGAAAAAAGAAGAAGAAAAATCGCACCATCTAGATATGGAGAAAAAAAAATCTAGAAGTTTAGTATGAAAAAGAAATTTCAAAAAAAATTGCATTATTAACAAAATTACATTTTGAAAAAATATTTAGCTGTTAATTAGAAAATGGAGCATGAGTTACGGATTTGATAGAGCAAGTACCGCTTCACAAGGTAATAGACATGAAAATAGGGATTGGAATGGATGTATTAGATGTTTTGAGTTAAAAGAGAAAAAAAAGGGATTTTTGTAATATTTTCGAATTGAAGGGACTTTTGATAATTTTGGTATCTTAAATTATGCTTTTATGAAATTTTTCCTAAATTTTAATGGGAAAGGTTCAAAAATAGCAAAAGTTTAGCACAAAATTCATATTTCATTGCCACACTTTACATATTTATCATTTATAACCACTATATTTGATTCACAGCCGTTGTATTCACTTTTACTCAGTGGTCTGTATTCATAAAAAAACATAAATACATTACAATTTAGTAGCCATTTGACCATAAAAACTAAAATTTTTCGGAGTTGGAGTTGAAGTTGGAGTTGGAGTTGTGTTTGACCATGTCTTTTTTGAATTATTTTTTTTGACTTTTGAAAAAACTTTTTTAAATATGATTTTATGCCCTAGCTTTTACAAACTATCAAAATCACCCAACTAAAATTTACCTACTAATGGAAAAAGAACACAATTAGCCACTATTATAAAAATAATTACATATACATGGTCATATTTAATGAATTTCAATTATGACATATATAATATTTACATTAATAGTCGTTTTCTCATATTTGAAAATTTTAAATATGGATGTTATTTTAACAGATTACTGCTTCCTGTTTTTTAGGTAACAAATATTATCTTTCAAACAAATTTATTTTTTTAGGAATTTATTTAATTTATTTCCTTCATTTTCCGTTCCTAAAAAATAGAAAATGATGAGTTGTTATTAAATTTTAGGGTGCCACTAATTTATTTCTTTAATTTTCTTATACATGAAAGATTTTACTGTGTGTGAATAAATTATTTCTATGTAAAACATGCTTTGCATATTTATGGTATATTATGTCATATACCATAAATATATAAATATGCTTAGTATGTTTCTTTATATTTTGTATTTTTATATACGTGTGTATATGGTATATACATGGTATAAACTTCATATATAACATACTTTGTATATTTATATTATAAATATGCTTAGTATGTTTCTTAATACTTTGTATATTTATATATGTGTGTGTATGGTATATACATGGTATAAACTTTATATATAACATACTTTGTATATTTCTATTATAAATATAATACTTTATATATTTATGGGTATAAATATAATACTTTATATATTTATGGGTATAAATATAAATTAGCAGTAAGATAATGTCTTAAATAAGAAAGAAAATTAAATAAGGGATAAAAATAATGATGAGAGAGAAAAAGAGATATATATTAATTAGGATAGCATTAAGTTTGAAATTATAATTATCTTATTCTTTAAAACTGCTATATACATAATATTGAAAAAGTAATGTTATAAGGAGAGTTTTACGTAAAAATTTAAAAGATTGAGGTTATATGTAATAATAATAAAAGTTGGAATTGGAGTTGGAAAATTGTGAAAACAACAAAAACCTGTTTTCCCTTTTCAGAGAAAATTTCCGAAATTGTTTTCGTATTTGTAGTCACACCATATTTATATTTTTGTATTCATTGATACAATTATCTTTGTATTTGTATTTTAAAGTTTCTCGCTTGTATTTGTATTAACATTTGTATTAGTATTTTATAGTTCACACTTGTATTTGTATTTGTTAGTTCACACCATCATTTATATTTTATCTAATTTGCACTTGAATTTTAAAGAATTATTTTATATTTGTATTTTATAATTGACTGTATATTATATTGGATAATATTTGTATTGTGGTTTTATTGTGCTTGTATGTTTAGATTATATTTGGATTGTATTAGTATTTGTATTCTATTTTTGTTGATGTCTTTTTATTTTTAAAGAATTATTTTGCATTTGTACTTGTAGTTGATTGCATATTGTATTTAGCCGTAATTATGTACACTTTATTATTTGTATTTGTATGCAAACAAGTAAATGCATTAATTGTATTTTCTTTATTCTAAAATATATAAATATGTAATGTATCATTTGATACAAATATACTGTTTTATATTTGTATATCAAAATTATCATTTGTATTTGTAAATAAACAAATATCACTTGATACAAATACAGTTACAAACAAATGAAATAAATGATTCTACAAATACAAATACAAATACAATAAGCATTTGTATATATTGTATTTGTATAAAAATTTGAATTGTATTCATTTGTATCAATAAATACAAACAAGTATTCGTAGAAAGAAACTCAATCGTGCATTTCAATAATTAAAAAAACCAAATGATAGTTCGCATTTGTATTTGTATTTAATAGTTCACACTTGTATTTGTATGTTACAGTTTACACATGTATTTGTATTTTATAGTTCGCACAAATGAAAAAAGGAAGAAAAAGAAAAAAATAAGGATAAAAAATGAGAAAAAAATGTATATATATATATATATATATATATATATATATATATATATATATAAAGGAGAGTAATGGAAAACAGAAAAAAATACAAAAAAAGAAAGAGAAAAAATGAAAAGAAACAAATAAAAAATAAAAAATGAACAAGAAAAAAAGTGAAAAAAGAAAAAAGAAAGAGAAAACAAAAAAAGAAAAAGAAAAAAATGAAGAAAAAACCTGAAAAAGAAAAAAAAAAGAGTAATAGAAAATAAAGAAAGAGAAAAAATGCATGAGAGAGATTATGAATTGTAATTAGAGATAATTAATATGTAAGAGGGGGCTATGGGTTATAATTATTTAAAAATTAGGCTAAATAAAGTAAGTAAGAGTCTATGTTTGCTAAGTCGTTAGTTATTCTTGCACTATATTGACAAAAATTAGATATGTTGATACCAACATTTATGGCCACTTCTATTATAAAAAAAAAAAAAAAAAGGGCTGACAAGCCAATTTTTTTTTCAAAATTTGATCCAAAGTATCTAATAATAACATCTTATTATGTGTTTTGGTACCTTATTAAAATAAGGAATAACTACATAGCTTAGTAAATATTGACTCATAATTATTCTATTTAGCCTAAGTTTCAATTAATTACAATTCATAACCTCCTCTTGCCTATTAATTATTCTTAATTACAATTCATAGTTTCTCTTATGTATCTCCTCTTTTTCTCTATTTTCTATTAGTCTCCCTTATTTTATTTTTTTTTCCTTTTTCAGTTTTTTTCTTCATTTGTTTTGTTTTCTCTTTCTTTATTCTTTTATCTCTTTTCTTTTTTTCGTTTTTTTCTTTTATTTTTTCTCCTTCTGTATTTTTTTTCGTTTTTCTCCTTCTTTTCATTTGTGCGAAATAGCAAATACAAAAACAAATACAAGTGTGAACTATAAAATACAAATATAAATATCAACTATAACATACCCCCAAGGGGGTGGTTGAGTTGGTTTGAGGGGGACTTCCCATAGCGGAGGTCTCGGGTTCGATCCACCCCTAATGCATTCTCAATTGAGCTCGTCGCACGGGGTTTACCTAGTGCGGTTTACATCTTTTGTGTGGTTTGCGATCTATTGCACAGTGACGGGTTTACCCAGTGCGTACACAGTGCTCACTCGAAGGGCAGAGGGTGTAGCGGTTGCGGATTTTCTTGGAGTTTCCAAAAAAAAAAACATACATATACAAGTGTGAACTATAAAATACAAATACAAATGTGAACTATAACATACAGATACAAGTGTGAACTATCATTTGTAATTTTTAATTAATGAAAACGAATGATTGATTTTCTTTGTACGGATACTTGTTTGTATTTATTGATATCAGTTGTATTTATTTATACTAATAAATACAATTCAAATTTTTATACAAATACATATTGTATTTGTGAAATCATTTATTTCATTTGTTTGTAATTATATTTGTATCAAGTGATATTTGTTTATTTACAAATACAAATGATAATTTTGACATACAAATACAAAACGGTACATTTGTATCAAATGATACATTTCATATTTATATATTTTTAGAATCAAGAAAATAAAATTAATGTATTTACTTGTTTGTATTCAAATACAAATGATAACTTGTACATAATCACGGCTAAATATAATATGCAATCAATTTACAAATACAAATACAAAATAATTCTTTAAAAATAAAAAGACATCGACGAAAATAGAATACAAATACAAATATAATCTAAATATACAAACACAGTAAAACCACAATACAAATATAATCTGATATAATATACAGTCAGTTATAAAATACAAATACAAAATAGTTCTTTAAAATACAAGTGCGAATAATATAAAATATAGATGGTGCGATCTAACAAGTAGAAATACATGCGCGAACTTTAAAATACAAATACAAATACAGTTGTATCAATGCATACAAAAATATAAATGATGGTGTGACTACAAATACGATACACAATTATGGTATTTACGTTATTATCCATGATTTATGCTCGAGTAGTCATATTTTTTGAAAATACAAAAAATATAAAATAGAACAAAAAAATGCTAAAGAAAATAAGTATACAAAAAAAATCAAAGAAGTAAAGAAAAAAGGAAAGATAAATAGAAGTTAGAGATATAAGAGAGAGAAAAAATGAAAAAAATAAAATAGGAAAAAATAGAAAATGGAAGAAGAAAAAACGAGAAAAACACAAAAAAATATAAAAAATGAAAAAGAAAAAATGATAGTGGTTTTTGCGAGACTAAATATGTAGTGTATTTATATTTTTTATGAATACAGACCACTTAGTAAAAATGAATACAACGGTTGTGAATCGAATACAACGGCTAAATAAGTATTGTATTCATATTTTATATGAATACAGACTATTGATAAAACCAAATACAGCGAGCGTAAATTGAATACAACGGCTATAAATGGTAATTATGTAAAATATAACTATGTAAGGTGAGTTTTATAGCAAAATGTAGCTATTTCTGAAAGATCCCTTAAAATAAATTATATTTTGAATATCTCATAAATTATTATATTTAGATATAAACTAACAAAAATGGGTGAATAATTAAGTTCCTCCCATTTCTTATATCTTAAAAATTTAAGCTTATTATGATAGCTTATTTAATAACTTATATGAAATTAAGATCACAAACCTTCTATAAATACTCAAGACCTTAGCATATTATTTTAATCACATTTTACATAGAGTTGATCATCAACTAATTGAGGTTAATTTAATAATAGCATTTTGCCTATTAATTTACTTTAATTGTTCCTATAGAGCTCAAATCTTTCTCTAATTAAATTATTTGCCTAAATGTTCTCTTTGGCTGTTATAGAAAATGTGAAAATTGATTTCAAAGAAAACTCAATCGTTATCGTGAATTCAGTGATCTGACTGTAATAACTAATGTTTTTCTCCTTTTCAGTGATCAACTAACTGGGGGAATGTCCTAATCTGTTTTGTATATATATATATATATATATATATATATATATATATAATTAAGCCTTTCAATTAAAGCATCGTCTTGTTCGGACTTTGTGACTTTTGTAATAGATGTGAAAATTGATCT
>NC_061111.1:143950656-144129223 GCF_002878395.1 Capsicum annuum
TTGAAAATGAACTTGAAACGAAGTACAATTTTTTTTTATCGTAGATACCTGTAATTTATTTTATTTTCTTTCTTATTTAAAAGATCATAAGAGTTGTTATAGTGGTTAGTTTATTGCTGGGAGAAAATATTGGAAGCATATGTCTTATAAATAAAGTAGTTCATGTACTATTTAGTGAAAAAGCTATAAAATAAAGCAATATTTCTCGAAAATCCTTGTTAGGACTTTTATGATATATATATTCAGTATTGCTACACCTTTTCTATTTTTTGAATATTTCTTTTTAAAAGAATTCTAAAAGATAAACTAATTCAAAATTCATTTACACTTAATTATAATTCTGTTTGATATAACATAACGTAACTTCAAATTTACAAACACATATCACAAATTGAAATAGCCCAAATAACATACAATTTATAGTTATGTCTATAAAAAATAATAAATCGTACCTTTTTAATTGAAGAACGCGTCCAAATATGATCGTAAAGATCTAAAATGAATAAATTAGACAAATCTATCATAAATTACAATAAGATGACTCTAAAAAGAGACTGGCATCTATAAAATGACCGAACAAAGTTTAATGCTTATCATTCGAAAGAGGACAATATACTTGAGGAAGTCGACATTCTGCAATGTGAAGAATAAAAAAAATTGAAAGTCAATGAAAGAACTGTAATGACCTAAATTTGTGAGTTTCTATTTATATGTATTTTCATCATTCTACCCTTCCTCGTAGTTGCTATATGTTGTTTTTAGAGTTTGGGGATGGTTGGCAACGTTCCAGATGAAATTGAAACGTTTCGAGAGAGTTTGTGAATTTTAGAGGCTTAAGAAGCCATATAGTTTACTTCGGGCAACATTCATTGTTATGAATATCAGATGACAATTTGAACTACACCAACATATGTGAAAATATTGAATTTAGGTTAGTAACAGTGTTGATTCAATTTCAAAACCTTTATATCATGTCGGCTCTTTGTTTGAAAAAATAGTGAAAAAGGTCCTGGAAGTTAATTTATTGAAAATAACCCTTTCTTCAAAAATTCGACATTGTCATTGAGTCTGAAACTTTGAAATTAGCCTAGTAACAAAGTTCATTTGCATTCACGAAATTTCAAACAAATTTTGAGAGGTCAACCAATTTTGCACTAAACAAAGTTGTTGGTGCTACCACTTTAGCAGTTGCCGCTTAAGCGGGAAAGTGACCACTTTAGCGGTCTAGCCATATAGGTCAAACCACTTTAGAGGTCACCATCGCTTAAGCGGTCATTTGACCGCTAAAGCGGCCAGAGCTGGGTTGACATAAAAATTTATTTTCACATTTTTATTCATTTTTGGACTTTTCAGCTCGTGTTTAGGCGATTCTGAGGATTTCTTTATCATTTGAGTTTGGGAAAGCTCCAAAATCTTGTTCCCAATATTTTTATCGATTATATCATTAAAAACTCCTTAAAACATGATTTGAAACTCCTATAATCTTGTAAAATGTGTTTTCAAATAAAATTCTGATTGTACTCCTTTTGTTTTCAAACTTGTTTTTCGAACCTGTTTTAGATTCGACCTGATTATGGAAAATACGACATCGTTAGCCTTTTTTAATGCATAAATGCTATATTTGAATGTTGTAGTTGATTCTGAGGCCGTTCGTTAAGGGGAGGATCCATGTTGAAGTACTTTGGATTGGGATTTTGTCATTTCAAGGGAGTTATGGCTTAACTTCTTTCAGATTGAGTTGGTAGTTATTAAATAAGTAAAACATGTTATGGGTTAGAAAACTAACTATGGAGTTTTTATTCTAGATTATTTTTACCGACATGTGCCAGTATGAGGGCTTATATTCTATTGTGGTTGGTTTGTGATATCTGATATTGTGTGTTGCCCGTGTGGGGGTTTTTATTGACATTATTGGTCTTATCTATGAATTTAAATGCTTTTATTCTGGATATGATATCCGTGTGGGAGTTTCTTTCGCTAATATAGGCCTTATTTGAGTATCAGTTATCTTTATCATTTCATTATAAAAATACTCAATATGTTGTTTTTATCAACATATTGAGTTGATTTATGGTCTCACTTATATATACATGTTGGATGGATTGCATATCGTCATATTGAGTTGATTGTAAGAATTATATCCTTATTCCATACATATACATTCATGAGATACTGGTCTCATTGAGAAACATTGTTTTTGAAAGAAAAGGAAAAAATTATCGTTTACACCTTAAACTATATTCGAAACGTTTAAGACACACTCAAACTATTATGATGACCTTTTACACACCTATACTACTTAAAAATAAATTTATTTATACCCCAAAAGTTGATATGGAAACAAAATAAAAAAAAAAAGGAATAATAGCACGTGAAGGGGTAATTTTTTTTCTAAAAAAAGATTAAAAACAGTCCATCCTCCATGGACATCCCTAACCAATTTATTCATTTTTCTTCTTGACATTTTCATGTATCTTCTCCTTCTTTTTTTCTATTCAAAAGCACTTTATTTATTTTACTAACTAATCGATTATATATTCATCATTCTCTGCCTTGAGCTTGGATGAAATTTCTAATGGAGATAATATTTAGTGGTGGGTGATAAAATTGATAGTGATATATTATTTATTTTTGATAATTGACAATAGAACTGGTGCAATTTTATTGGCGGACGATGAATTTTTTGGTTGCGATTGTGCTTAAATTACCCGATGGTGGCAACAGAGGTAGCTAGATTAAATGGGTTTCCTAATAGTGCAACGAAGGTAGGTTAAATGGGTTTCTTAATGGTGGCAACAAAGGTGGAGGATGATTATGATAATGAGATCAGTTTCTTAACATCACAATTAAATATCGATTTAAGAATTTTTAATGCAAAAAAGTTTTCGATTGAAGTTTTGGACCAAAGAAAGGAAGAAGATGAAGAAATGGGTCTATTTTTTTTGGTAAATTTTGATGATGAATTTCATTGAATATATGGTGATTCTTTATAATTTTTTCATTGTGACAATGTTTATGTATGTGATGATTCTGATAATGAATTTAGTTGTGGACAGTGAATTTATGGTGGTGGAGATATGAATTTGATGATGATGATGACGATGGCGGTGGTTTGATGTAGTTTGGTTGTGTTGTAGTGAAGAAGATGCAATTAGGTGACATGAATTTTTTTGTAATAAAATCTGATGAAAAATTTGATGTGGCGGTGATGAGGCAGTGATGTGGCGCGAGTGTAAATCACTTTCCATCATGTGACTTGTAGGTGCGTTAGGGTGGACATAAATTCACTTTTACATAGTTGAGGTGTGTATTAGGACACTTTAACAGTTTGAGTGTGTCTTGGACTTTTTGAATATAGTTTAAGGTGAAAATGATGATTTTTTTTGAAAAAAAAAAGAGACATTTTTAGGAAAATCCTCACCATGAACACGAGTCAGAGTGGTGAGTTGAGCTTGAGATATGAGATATAGTATATGGATTGCGTATCCTCATGGGTCCTACTTGGAAGTTGTAAGCTCGGTGAATTTATACAGTAATACGAAAAGTTATGCGATGACTTTCACCTTCTATTCCATCCATATTGCATTCGCATAGACATCTTTTACAATTTCTTTAGTTTTCATGACAGGTGTTTATTTCAGGTATATTCTACGTATATGTTTTTGTTGTTTTTACTTTTGTTTTTGTTCATATATTAGAATTATTGTTAGTGGAGACGGTATTAGATACCGTTTAGCACTTTTCTCCTTGCAGGCGGTGTGCTCATAGTTTTCTTTACTTATATTTTTTTCTACTTTGCTTAGTCGGCCTATGATACCTACTGAGTACAAGTGAACTGTATCTATCCCTACTGTGCCATTTTGATGCATATCCCAGTACAAGCGCTAAGCGAGTTGATTGAGTTTGCACGTGAGATAGTTGTCCATAATTCATTACAATTATCGCGATGAGTTATCATATTTTGAAAATAGTTAACAATGACATCATTTCTCACATTTGCAAATACATCACGCTCTATGTAACATACTAAACAATCATTTAAAAATGATCGTCAATACTATTATACATTTTTTAACAACTTGAGAAATAAAGGAAAGTCAAAAATAATAATCAATAATATATATTAAGTCAATTGTCAACATATGTAAAACATAAGTAAAACTCACGCTGCTTTAGGGAGTGTTTGGTTTGAACGAAAATATTTTCTGAAAAATGTTTTTCAATTTTCTCATGTTTGGTTGGTTTAAATGTTTTGGAAAATGTTTTTCAAATCAACTTATTTTCTTTAAATATAAGAAAAATGACTTCCATTCTAAAAAGTAAGGAAAACATTTTCCAAAACTCTCTTGCAACTAAACTAGTAAGTTAGAAATGTTCATACAACTCTCAAAATCACCCACTCCTACTCTGACCCCAAATCTCCTACCCCCCCACCCCATCCAAAATAAATATTTCAAATTATTTCCTACCTCATCCCCTACCTAAAACCCAAAACCCAAACCTGTAACCTCCCCCAATCCCCCAACCCCAAAAAAATATTTTTAAGAAAAACAAACTTTTTTCCATCAAAATTTACGGGTGGCGTGACACCCTGATGGGCTTTAATAAATCCGCCCCAGCTTGCAGGATTCCAAAATGTCTATAACCACACAAGACCAGGCATTACTCCAATAGACAGTGCATCCTGATACAAAGAAATCGACATAAAACATAATAGCAAAAACGTCAGTAACATACATACATGAAACTAAAGAAGTTGAAAAAACCCCTATATAAATAAGAATAAAAGCAAGCAATCTATTGAGGGTTTGTTCTCCATATTGAGTGATTGTCAGGAGGAAATCGATGATTTTTTGTTCAGTTACCCATAGCAAGAAATCAACTATTATTTGATATAATTCGGATGTTTGTCTTATTGTTCCAAATAAAAAATTATCAGATGAATCACCAAGCTAATTGACTATGAATATGGTTAAATATGTTTTAATGCACCTCCAAAGAATTGAACAATTGAAAGAAATTAAAATGAATGCCTAAATTTTTTTAGCAAATCGTAATCAGATATTTTAGACACTAAACCATTCGACGGATTCTACCATGTAATAGGACACATGAATTTGGAAAGATTAATGACAATAACTTAAAATTTCGAAATGCAGGACATTCTCTCTTGTATATGTTGGCCCCTATTTTAGTTTTTCTTCTCAGAAATTAGCCGTAATTACTGAAAATAACTAGGAGTTAATTGTATACAAATTGATAAACCCAATCTTCAAGTTGTCCTAAAAATTTTTCAAAATGAAGTCGATGAAAATTATAGACGAAGTCCATGACCCCACGAAGGCCAGACTCATTTTCCATTTCTTTACATTCAATTGCCTACTATTTAGGCATGACAATTGGGGTAGGATAAAGGCTAAACGAGGCGGGGCAGGGCAGAGCTTAAATAGGGCAACATGGGGAGGGAAGGATCAAAACTTTTATTTTCAAAAATTAGACGGGGTGGATCAAAATTAAACCTTTACTTTTACTTTCAATTAGGATCTTTATAACTGTAATTGTACTTACATTAACCTTTTATTTCTTTATTTAATTACATTCAATTTGACCCTATAACCAAAATTTTGATATAACAGGTTCTATCATTTCTTTGATCATGGTTCAAAAATTGTTTTCCTTAATCTTGATCCATCATCTGGAGTAGAATTAACAGACAATTCTGATATTGACAAGGTGACTATCCTTCTGTCATACTTAATATTCCCAAAGATTTTATAGCTATTGGAAAAAGTAATTATCAACAGTTCATGCAAGTGGACTTTCTTGCCTTCCCTTAAAAAAAAAAAATATGGGTAGGGGACGGGAAATGGGAGAGGGGATTACAATGTGGGGAATCGAACCTCTACCAACAAGGTGGAAGTTCAGATAACTAGTAGCTACTAAGATTCCCCCATTTTATCTTGTCTTTCCTACTAGTATTGTCATTTCACTTTTCTACAAGTCACATTAGCTGAAAACTTAAAATCATCACCAGTGTTAAAGAGAAAATTATTTTAGGAAGTAACTGCTTCTCATTCACTCATATTCTAAGTTCCTTTCTCCCTCCCCTTCTCTATTTATTTATGGATTTAACCAAGTTGAAGGTCAAGTTTAAAGGGGATTAAAACACCAACTATCAGAAATGACTAATTTATGTCATCAGTTAAAAATTTGGTCCATTTATACCATCGTCGTTACAAAATCGGCTCATTCATGCCATTAATTTTTAACGGTGGTTTTTAAAAATAGCTTTGCCACGTGGCCTTTTATTAAAGGTCCACATCATTAATTAAAATAAGAGAAAAGGCTCAAATATGCCAATGAACTATCAGAAATGACTTATTTATGCAATTAGTTAAAAATTCAGTTCATTTATGCCATCGTAATTATAAAATCAGCGCACCCATGTCATTACATTTTAATGGTGGATTTTCAAAAATAGTTTTGCAATGTGGCCTTTTATTAGGGATCCGTGACATTAATTAAAATAAATCAATATTAATTTCAGAATATCTTAGGCCCATTAAAAACAACCGATTCATTTAATAAAACCCTACCCACACCCATTAAAGTATTTTTTTCTTACAACAACAACTATTTTTTTAATCAGAAAAAATAGTGATTAATGTATATCCTTTGGCTATTTCTAGTTCATTCTAAATCATTATAAATGTTATGCTTAACAGAAACCTCAAAAATTCTATTTGAAAGTAACTGATTATTTTTAATTCCAGTGACTCCAATATATACTCTGAAGTTGCAAGAAAATAAGCCAATGAACGATTAGGGCAAGCAAAAAAAAGAAAGAGGCGTACAAATATAACTTCTCCATTCTCCCATCACGAATTAGGGGAATATACATTATTGAAAAATCATTTTAGATAAATAATCCTGATACTAACTAATTTCAGATATTTTGAAATTAATATTGATTTCTTTTAATTAATAGCGTGAACTTCTAATAAAAGACCACGTGATAAAGCTATTTTTAAAAACCCTTCATTAAAAAGTAATGGCATTAGTGGGTTGATTTTATAACGATGATGGCATAAATGAGTCGAACATTTAACTGATGGCATAAATGAGCCATTTATGATAGTTCAATGGCATAATTGAGCCTTTTTCCTTATTTTAATTAATGACGTGGACCTCTAATAAAAGGCCATGTGGAAAAGTTGTTTTTGAAAACCACCGTTAAAAAATAATGGCATGGATGAGCTGGTTTTGTAACGACGATGACATGAATGAGTTCAACTTTTAACTGATGGCATAAATGAGCCATTTTTTATAGTTCAGTGGCATATTTGAGCCTTTTTCCTTTTTAGAATAATAAATAAGTAAAAATAAATAGATGGAGCATTTCTCGACTCTCGTTAACCAAACATAAAACGATTTATTTTGTAACAGATAATCTTTTTCGTAAAATTATTTCCTGCGATACCAAACACGCCTAAAGATTGTTCTTTTCCAGAAAGATGATTTGTTGTTTTCTCAAATTCCCCACAACAGAAGTATTAAAAGTGTTTTCTACAGAATTCAAGCCCTCTCAAGTGGTTTTTCTTTTTCGTATATTGTAGTATTAACTTTGTGGGTGCTAAAATTTTATTAAATTTAAATCCGTACAAAATTCGGATTATATTAAATTCAAAATATATTAGTCTCAAATAAATATTGTGTATATTGCGGATTAATATAATTGGATTAATTATTTAAGTCCAAACATGTATGGATTTAAATAAGGTCCAATATTTATTGAGTTAGTCCATTAATTTGGGCTACAAATGATGAGCCCACTTTACTAAGCCCAAGATATTGTCATATTCTAGAGGCCCAAATAAGCGTCACGTGTCAAATGACATGGCATGCCAAGTCAAGGAAAGGATCCAATAGGATCATGTCACATGTCAAAATGATGCAGCAGACCCATGAAATCAAAGCCCATAAAAGGCGTCACATCACTCAATTCTGATTGGTCAAAGGAAGTCCATCTTCATCATGACTCTTCCCCTCCACAACTATAAATAGGGATCTCATAATTCAGAAAAAGAACCCCCATAACTCTAACAAGAAGCAAGAGAAAGCCCGTGGATCAAACGCCACAATTTCTCTACAAAGCTCAAGAATTCAAATCAAGTTCATCAAGATTTAAGATCAAGGCCACAATATTCAAGAACAGGCTCAAAAGCCCTTGAATTCAAGCTCAAGTTAAGATCAAGTCCCTCAAATCAACAAATCAAGTTCAAATTCAAGATCAAGCTTTAAGCCCTTGAATTTATATTTGAAAAAGAGAATCAGAGGATTTATAGAGATCGTTACACTCACATATTGAAATCAATAAATTGATTGTTGCAATATTTTCTTGTTTCAAATTATTTATTTTCGGTCTCAAAAATTTTATTGTCCAACAAATTTTGGAACGCCCAGTGGGACAATCTCTACCTCTCATCTCAACTTTTTATACTTCAAAGTTTAAGAACAACGAAATGACTTCCAAGAAGGTCAACTCTCAATCAACTACTTTCAAGGATATTGATTCAAAGTTCTCTGCTGAGGTAGAAAGCATCCTTGGTGTTACTTTCGGAAGTTTAAGAGCTGTCACAAGGAGTAAGGCAGGCTTTCTAGGACAACAAACACATCCAGTGTCGTCCGTGCCAACTTTAATTTTTAGATCATCATCCCTAAAAGGAATGAAGTCCAATGCAAGTGTTTTAGAAGGAGGAGACAGTATGGTGAAATCTCTTAAGAAAACTCTAGCTGTACTTGAGCATTCTAGTTCCAAATACTCTGGCGCAAAGAGAGATGGTCGTTCAATAAGAACGGCATCTCCACTTACACCGCATAAGTTGAGCACTTCAAAGATCAACTTATGCGACAATCTGTATTACTCTCCAACATCTCCAGTGATCATGCAAGCAATGGTGACTGATACCTTGTCTATGGAGGAACGACTTATGAATCTGACAAAGGCAATTGAGGGGCTGACCAAATATGTTCAGAATCAAGAGGCTCAAATTGATAAGATAGTGGATAGGGTGGAAGGTCTGATAGACGAAGAGTCTAGCCATGCACCTGGAAAATCTTTAGAGGTTCATGAGACAGAAAATCTTATGAAACAAACACCACCGACTAAAGAGGTGCAAGTTTCTTCTGACGAAATAATCTCGATTGAGCAATTGAAGGAATTCATTGAAGGGACCCTGAAAGACAAGTATGATGTTGTCACCAAATTTTTCCTTGCATATACCAAGCCCTACACTGCGAGGATAGATAGCCTCAAAATGCCTGTCGGCTATCAACCCTCAAATTTCAACAATTTGAGGGAAAAGAGAACCCAAAACAACATGTCGCACACTTTGTTGAGACATATAATAATGTTGGAACTTACGGTGACTTTCTTGTAAAACAGTTTTTTTGTTCCCTAAAGGGAAACGCCTTTGATTGGTATACAGACCTTGAGCCTAATTTCATCGATAGTTGGGAGTAATTGGAGCACGAGTTCCTAAATTGCTTTTATAGCATAAGGCGTATAGTGAGCATGGTAGATCTCACAAATACTCATCAAAAAGGGATGAACCAGTCATTGAATTTATCAATCAATGGAGAAATGCTAGCCTAAACTACAAAGATAGGCTCAGCGAAGCTTCTGCGATAGAGATGTGCGTCCAAGGAATGCACTGGGAGCTTCTCTACATCTTGCAAGGAATTAAGCCAAAATCCTTTGAAGAGTTAGTTACCGGTGCTCATGATATGGAGTTAATCATGTCTTCTGCTGGAAAGGGAGAAACATCTATCCATGACCCTCGAAGGGGAAAGGATAAGAAGAAACCCAAAAGATGGGGCAAGTTTGTCCCCAAAAATGACAAAAAGGAGTCCATGAATGTTGATGTGTCTCCTGTGAAGGTCACCACGAAGGTAAGCAAGAAGCAAAGCGTGAAAACGACTTCTGGAGCACGTCCAAATCAGAAAACTTTGAAGGAGATGCAAGAAAAGGAATATCCCTTCCTTGATTCTAATATTGCTGAGATTTTCAAGGAGCTCCTTGCGTATAAGCTCATTGAACTCCCAGAGATGAAGCGACCTAATGAAGCCGAAAGAAACAATGACCCTAATTATTGAAAATATCACAGGCTTGTGAGTCACCTTCTTGAAAAGTGCTTTGTCTTTAAAGACAAAGTCATACAACTGACAAATAAGTAGAAGATCTTCTTCGATGATGAGACTGCCAATTCTCATCAAATCTCTATCACTTTTGGTTCACTCGATCTAATCAAATATATGTTGAAGAGCATAATGAGAAAATACTAAAGCTTTATAGGTCTTCAGTTGATGAAGGTGATGATGAAGGTTGGACTCTAGTGACTAGGCGCAGATGCAGGAGGACAAGTTTGCGAAAGGAGTTATTCGAGCAGCCAAATAGAAGGAGAATAGTGAAGAAACCAAGGAAACAGAAGCTGGTTAAACTTCCAAAAAGGACGACCGTAATAGAACTTTACCTCCAAAAACCACGATGTCCAGTAACATTGGAGGAATTCTTACCAAGATGGTTTCATGCGAAGACTGCCTGAGTCAACCTTAAGGTGTCTTATTTTAATATTGCCAAAGAGGGGGCAAAGGGTGAGAATCTACCCATGAAAGTTCCTTCATCTTTCGAAAAGCTTTCTGAAACTCTTGGTGAAGAGACACATGTATGTGATACAAAAATCATATTTATAAATAATGATCTCTTGCTTCGAAGAGATCAACACAATCGTCCCTTGTGCATGGTAGGTCAAGTTCTAGGAAAAAGGATAAATAGAATCTTGATTTATGAAGGATCCGGAGTTAACATCCTGCCTATCCGTATAATGAAGAAACTTGGCATCGCTACCGATGAACTGGACAAAAGCCGTATAATGATCCAAGGCTTCAATCAAGGGGGACAGAGGGCCATGAGAGCTGTCAACTTTGGAATTTGTATGGATGATTTTTAATCAAATGCATTGATGCATGTGATCGATGCAAAAACTTCATACTATATATTACTTGGTAGGCCTTGGGTACATGAGAATAAAATTATCTCGTCCTCTTACTATTAATGCTTGAAGTACCTCGAAGGTGGAGTGGGAAGAAAGATAGTTGCCAATGATAAGCCATTCACTGAAGCTGAGCCACACTTTGCCGATGCAAAATTCTACTTAAAGAATTATGTTGTGAATGAGAAAAGGGTTGAAGATGTCACCAAGACCAAATATGATGATTTTCCATCTAAGAAGGTCGTGGTGACTGTTTAAAAAGTTTCCACTAAGAAGCCCTTCTTCGCTTTGAATAAAGAAAGCATCGCACCTACAAAAAAGAAGGCAACTTGTATTCTTTGATACGTATCAAAGGTAAAGAAAGAGGAAGGTCACCCATCTGATGCCCAAGATAGTGTGCTAAAGAGGCTAACTTTACCTATCAGGATATGGACCCAATAAGTCCAACCTCAAGACTACTTGGAGAGTCTGTGGCTCAAAATCAGCCACAAGATATGACACTCCCTAGAAACGTACGAATGAGGGATTTGACCCAAATGTGTACAAACTATTTGTAAAGGCTGGATATAATCCTAATGAGACATCAAGTTTTCATCAGAAGGTATAACTAGGCAGGCACGTGAAGGTCTAGGATATACGCATCCACCTCTAATTCGCATCTCCATAAGAAAGGCAGTTGGTAACTACATCATTATAGAAAATGAGTCTACTGGATCCAACAAAAGGCCTTTTGTCTTTGACTGACTTGGAGAATCAACTGCAAGAAATTTTGTGTTTGAAAGGTTGGGACCTCTAAATAAGAAGAAAAGAAACAAGTGTAAGAGGAGTCGTCAAATCACGATAATGCACTCTTCACTAAAAATACAGAAGGATTTCCAAAGTTTGATTCCTTCTAGAATGAAGCGATAGACATAACTGGTGGTTTAATGCAATGAGGTGTTAAAAGCAAAGGCTCATACTGTGGATTATACCAAGAAGCATGAGGAATATGGAGAAAGTGTTGGATCCTCATATCATGTTACAGCCCAAACTAGGAACGAGGTCCCATCCTAAATAAAGGCCGATGAAGTAATGAAAGATACTTTTTGGTGCTACCACATATCCATCAACGACGATGATCCTCAAAAGGAAGAAGATACTGGAGATGCTCCGTCATAACTTGAAGAAGGAGTAAAGGCCACAATAGATCCCTTGAAGGAAGTTAATCTTTGAACCGATGAAAACCCAAGACCAACTTATCTGAGTGAATTTCTAGAAGCGAAAGAGAAAATTGCTTATATGGACATATCAAAGAATATATAAATGTTTTCACTTGGAGTTACAAAGAAATGCCTGGCTTAGATAAAAAAGTAGTAGACCATCAATTGGCGGTCAGGAACGGGGCTCGTCCTATTAAGCAAGCCCAAAGGCACTTTAGGCCAGAGTTGGTTCCATTGATTGAGAATAAAGTTAAATAACTCATTGAAGTTGGCTTTATTCGCGAAGTCAAATATCCCAAATTTGAGTTTATGTCGACTTTCGGAATCTCAGCAATGCCTGCCCTAAGGATGATTTTCCAATCCCCATACAAGAATTGATAATTGATGCCACCAATGTTTATAAGGAAATGTCCTTCATGGATGGTTTATCCAGATACAATCAAAGCTACATGGCACCAAAGAATGAAGAACTCACTGCATTTCGTACACCCCAAGGTATTTATTGCTACAAAGTGATGCCTTTTGGTTTGAAAAATGCTGGCGCCACTTATCAAAGGGCTATGCAAAACATCTTTCACGGCCTGCTCCGTAAAAATATTGAATGTTACATGGATGATCTAGTGGTAAAGTCAAGGAAGAGAGACGACCACTTGAAAGACCTAAGAATGGTGTTTGAGTTACTTCGAAGATATCAACTTATGATGAATCCATTGAAGTATGCCTTTGGAGTTACTTCCAAAAAATTTCTTGGTTTTATTGTGCGACATCGAGGAATTAAAATTGATCAAGCCAAGGTCGATGCAATTTTGAAGATGCCCGGCCTCGAAATATTCATGAGTTAAAAAGCCTTCAAGGAAGGATAGCCTATTTAAGGAGGTTCATCTCAAACCTGGATGAAAATTGTCAATCATTTAGTCGTCTCATGAAGAAGGACACTCCCTTCGAATGGGACAAAGCTTGTAGTAATGCCTTTGAGAGTATCAAATCATACTTAATGAAACCACCATTTCTTGCGGCACCCATACCTCAAAAGCCGTTGATACTCCATATCGTGGTACAAGAGAGGTCAGTTAGAGCACTACTAGGTCAAGAAAATAGTGAAGGCAAAGAAAACTCTCTTTACTATTTAAGTCGAATGATGACACCAAATGAGCTAAAGTATTCTCCAATTGAAAAATTATGTTTGGCATTGGCCTTCTCAATTCAAAATTTTTTATGTTGTCCGTCTTGTGTCTAGGGTAAATCCCACCAAGTTTGTAATATAAAAACCAGTCCTTAGTGACCGACTTGTAAGATGGTACCTTTAATTTCAACAGTTTGAGATTGTGTACATTACCTAAAAGGCTATAAAGGGACAAACATTGGTTGACTTCTTGGCAGATCACCCAATACCTGATGATTGGGAACTGAGCGATAAACTTCCTGATGAAAATGCAATAGTTAGTGAAGATAGACCCCATGGAAGATCTACCTTTATGGTGTCGCACATCGAGGTGGAGCTGGTGATGATGTGGTGTTCGTCTTTCCACAAGAAGAGGTCATCCCATACTCTTTTACCCTAACAAACTATTGCTCTAATAATGTTGTTAAAGGTCAGGCACTAATACTTGGACTTGAGATGGCAGTTGATATGAAACAACTACAATTACAAGTCTTTGGAGACTCCCATTTGGTGATCAAGCAGCTTTTGGGAAGCTATGAAGTCAGAAAGCCTGAGTTACGACCATATCATGATTATGCACAGAGTTTGATGGAGTGGCTTGGAGAAGTAACCCTCCAACATGTGCCAAGGAGAGAAAATAAGCAAGTTGATGCCCTAGCTGCTTTGTCCTCATCCCTGACTCTTCCAAATCAGATGCGAGTTACTATCCGCCAGGAATGGGTAGTACCACCATCAAATAAGGATATAGAAAATAAGGTTGAATACCTCGTTGCCGTGTCCAAAGCTGTAAAGGAAGATGATAAAAAACTATAATTGACTATTTGTGTTATGGGATACTTCCAGAAAATCCAAGAAGAAAGATTGACATTCGTTGTTATGCACCTTGCTTTCCTTACTATAAAGACACATTATACAGAAGATCGTTTGAAGGAATACTCTTGCGATGTCAGGGAGAGAAAGAAGCAATTCAAGCTTTGTAAGAAGCGCACTCAGGAGTTTGTGGATTGCATCAGTCTGGACTAAAGCTCCATTATCACATTATGAGGATGGGATACTATTGGCCAACGATGGTGAAAGATTACTTGGCCACTGTAGCATCTTGGCCATTCAATGCTTAGGGAATGTATGTTGTTGGTCCACTACCAAAATCTTCTGGTGGACACTTATACATCTTGGCCATAATAAATTACTTCTCAAAATGAACCAAGTTTGTTGCTCTCAAAGAAGTAAAGAAGGAGAATGTTGCGAATTTCATTCGAATGAATATCATCTACCATTTTGGAATTCCTCAATATATAATAACCGACAATGGTAAGCCGTTCGATAACGAGTTGATAAATAAGATTTGTGATTTCTTTGGCTTCAAGCAGCGTAAGTCTTCTATGTACCATGCTGCCGCAAATGGTCTAGCCAAAGCATTTAATAAGACTATATGGAATATATTGAAGAAAGTCGTCTCCAAGTCCAAGAGAGATTGACATGAATGAATGGAAGAAGTTTTATGGGCATATAGAACAGCTTACTGCACACCAACGCAAGAAACCCCATATTCACTTGCTTTTGGAGTTGAATTTGTTCTGCCACTTGAGTGTCAAATACCTTTTTTAAGACTGGCTATTCAAGAAGGACTCACCGATAAAGAAAATGCTAAGTTGCATCTTGCGGATTTAGAAGCTCTTAATGAGAAAAGACTAGAGGCTCAACAAAATATTGAATGTTTCCAAGCCCGTCTATCTCGTTCTATCAAGAAAAGAGTTCGCTTGAGATGATTCCAAGTTGGAAATCAAGTCCTTTCAGTAAGGAGACCCATTATCACTTCTCGTAAGTCTGGAAGCAAATTTACCCCAAAGTGGGATGGACCATATGTTGTACAAGAGGCATATTCAAATGTTGCTTACAAGCTTGTCGATGCAGATGGTGTGAAAATCCGGCCTATCAACGCCAAGTTCTTGAAGAAGTACTATCCTTGAAGGAAGATGACACTCCTTAAGGTACGAGTATAAACTGCATGTCCACTCCTGGCCCGCAAGAGTATAAACTATGTACAGCTCAAAAAAAATGTCTGCTAGGTTGAAAACCTTGAAAGAGGCTGCCTAGGAAAAAGTTAAGACAATAAAAAACACTCACTAGAACTACATTGTGGCTTGATCCTCTTTTTTGTGGTATGTAGGCGCTTGGAATCTCATTCTGAGTTAAGTCACATGAGTGTCAAATTTTTTTCCTACAGTATCCGCTATACAGACACCAAGTATAAAACTATTCTTTTTGGACTCACTCCAAATATTTGTGGTTTAATTGGGGCAACCCATCGAAAAGAAAAAGAGTTCCTTTAATGGGATTTGGAATGCTAAAGTTCTCCAATCCTACAACTAAAAGGCCATGCCTCATGGTGGACAAGATTTGTCCCTTTGCACCTTAAGCTATCCTCTAACGAGTTTATCCTTAAAGGATATCAAAATTTTCATGTATTAAGGTGGATAAGATTTGTCCCTTTACACCTTAAGCTGGCCTCTCATGGGTTTATCCTTAAAAGGATATCGAAATTTTCATGCCTTAAGGTGGACAAGATTTGTTCCTTTGCACCTTAAGTCGGCCTCTTACGAGTCTATCCTTAAAAGGATATCAAAATTTTCATGCCTTAAAGTGGACAAGATTTGTCCCTTTGCACCTTAACATCGACTCTCACGAGTTTATTCTTAAAAGGATATCAAACTCTCCATGCCTTAAGGAAGACAAAATTTGTCCCTTTACACCTTAAGTTAGCCTCTTATGGGTTTATCCTTAAAAGGATATTGAAATTTCTATGCCTTAAAGTGGACAAGATTTGTCCCTTTGCACCTTAAGCTGACCATTGAAAAGGGCCCATACTTAAAGAAGACCATTGCATAAGTGCATCAATAAAAGGGTCATACTTAAAGAAGACCATTGCATAAGTGCATCAATAAAAGGTCCTATACTTAAAGAAGACCATTGCATAAGTGCATCAATGAAAGGGCTTATACTTAAAGAAGACCATGAATCAATGAAAGGGTCCATACTTAAAGAATACCATTGCATAAGTGCATCGATGAAAGGGACCATACATAAAGAAAACTATTGCATCTTTAAGCAAAGTCTTTCGGTCTTAAGGTGACGGAGGCGAAGTTAAACTCTTGCACCTTAAGCCAGTGTCCACCGTTTTAAAGAAAAATCTTTCGGTCTTAAGGTGATGGAAGGGAAGTTAAAATCTCGCATCTTAAGTTGGTATCAATCGTCTTCAAGCAAAATCTTTCGATCTTAAGGTGACAAAAGCGAAGTTAAACTCTCGTACCTTAAGCCGGTGTCCACCGTCTTTAAGTAAAATCTTTCGATCTTAACGTGATGGAGGTAAATTTAAACTCTCGTATGTTAAGACGGTGTCCACTATCTTCAAGGAAAGTCTTTCGGTCTTAAGGTGACGGAGGCAAAGTTAAACTCTTGCAGCTTAAGCCGGCCAATTATTGCATGTCGCTATCTACTCCAACCCTACAATAAAAAATCGAGAAAGAAAGTAAAAACCCAAATAGAAAGGATGTTACCTGTCAGAGCATTGCGATTAAGGCTAACAACGGAACCGGAAAATTCTGGTCTATTTATTCCGTTTCCGGTTTTTGTTCTAGTACTGGTAACACAATGGTACCGGTATAACGGTACCCAATGGTCCAAAATATGGTACTGATACAAACCATCTAAAAATTCTGGTTCTGGTCTAGCAACGTGTTAAATTCTGGCTATTTTTTTTCTTTTTTAATTGGTTTGGCAGCAATGACTCTTTTGGCCATTGCAACCCCACCCCTACCCCCACCCCTTCCTCCTAATTACCCCACACCACCCCTTAAAATTTCACTATAATTATCCTTCATTTTAATTCTTTTTCCACACAAATATTCTCAATTCTCATACTCTCTCTTAATATTCTCACATTCTCTCTAAATATTTATAATTATTATCTTAGTTGGAGTTGAAGATTTTTTGAAGATATTACGAGCTTCAATTATCATCTTTTAATTCCAAAATTTGGTAGACGTCTGCTTTTATGCAGACATTCGGTATATTTGTTCCAACTTTAATCTTTTTTTATTACTTTAATATCTATATTTTTATTTTTTAGTATCTACATTTGTTTACTCACATTAATTTTTTAATTTATAATATTTGTATTGTTTGTTTTAATATTTTAATTTTAATTATGGATTCCAAAAAAAATAGTAGTGGTAAAAAACCAATCTTTGGTAAGGTTTTTCGTAGAAATAAAAAAAGTAAGGCTACTACTAGTTCATTATCGCCTAGACTTAATGAAACTTCTTTATCACAACCTATTGGTTTCAATGTTGGTATCGGTTGGAATTAGATCATGAGACCCTAAGTAGGCGTTATGAAATTAATTTTGAGGAAGACTTACTGGAAGAATATGATATAGAAGAACAAGAGTTAGGTGATACCCTTACTGATGTTGGGTGAATTTATGCATTCTAACACTACTATTCTAGCTTATTTAGCCTTGTTTTGAGGATGATTCTTAAGCTATATGTGTTGATAATTATATAATGAGCATTCATTTGTCCAAGTATGTGTTTACAATGTTTAATGGTGTTTCCACATAAATTTTGATTCAATTCAACCATTTAGAGTTCAACCGAGAAAACTAGTGTGACTAACTTGAGCTAGTGTTTTTCTAGTCTATTGTGTTGAGTTATAATGTGTTTTAATGATTTACTAAGATTTTTATTATATGTTTATATGTGAAACAACTTATTTATAATGTTCAAGGGTCAATTGGATCAAGAAAAGAGTGAAAACAATGAGTCAAAGCTCAATGTGAATTTAGTCTATGCTTAGCTCGTGTTTCTAGTTCATCGGTGAGGATGGTTTGTTGTTTTGAGTTATTAATTGATGTGTTTAATGATTTAGGATTCTTGTTGCATGGATTATAATGATATATTAAGGATATACAAGCTTCAAATTAAGTGGAAACTATTGGGTTCAATATGTATGGAAGATGTGTAAATGGAAAATGGAGAGAAAATAGTGGAAAGAAGGAGACACCAATTTAGAAGGTGTACTCCCAAATTGGAAAGTTAACTAATTCTCCCACATTGGTGGGAAAATGGAACTATGGAGTGTTTTTAATAGAAAACACTTACTCCACATGCTAAGTGAGACAAGAAATAAGAGATGCCTCACGCCGTCATCGTCGTTGCTCGCTCGGCTCGGCTCTGGATTCGGCTTCGGATTTGAACTTGAAAAATGATCGATCGATGAGGTCTATCTTTTTGGACAAAGTTTATTTGACATAAATTTAATCTGAATACCAAAGGGAAAAAAATGCAACAGTAATCCTCCTTTTATACATACACACAGTAACAGATACAGTGAACTGATGCACTGTTTTGAAATGCCATGTAGAAACAAAGTGCTATTTTGAAAGGGATGTAACCCTTAAATGAAATAACACACTGTTTCACGTGAAATGGTATGTCTGTTCTGAAAGACACAGTCTTTGGATGTAAAGACATGAATTTTCAGAGAAGGCACAGCTCTAAAGTGAACTATTGCCACTTTTCAGAAGAGGCATGTTGTGGCTATATAAACCTGCTTTGATCCACAGGTTTAGGATACAAAATTTTTAGAATAAAAAACTCTTCTTCTATTAAAAATATTCTGTGTGATCATTCAGACCGTTGAGTGCGTTCGTGGAATCCAATTATTTGAGGTACCACTTTAATTGGATTGAAGGCCATTTTATCCTGGGAGGAAAATTCCATAACCTTTGGTACAGTGAGGGAAATTATTCCTTAAGGACACTCCGTTAACTCGGGGGACTTGGTCTAAAATTTCTGCTTCATCTATTTTCTGATATCTAATACACTTCTTGGATAGATTAGTAATAATTTTGTGTACAAGGTGTTAAAGAATTTCAAAACTGTTCTTGTTCATACATGAACTTGTTATGAAGTTGTTGTTGTATTAATACAGATTCTAGTACCCGCAGAAGGAAAATAACAATTAGTACCCGCAGAAGGAAAATAACAATCTTAAGGAATAATTTCAGAATCTATATTACTTATTTTTGGAGATTTAAGCTTTAAGTTTTCTACTCCGTTTGAATTTAACTAGTGATTAGAAGACATAAAATCTTCATCACAAGTTTAAAATTCACTCGGTTGACAATTGAAAGTCATAAAAACTTCATTTTTAACTAGAAACAAGAAGAAGAGTTTAAAGTTGCTTAACTTTATAAGTAGTATTCTGAAAATACTAAATATTATTGTCTTGTGGTGACAGGAAAAATGACTAACGAAAGTCAAATGCAAGATACAGCTACGACTGTGGGGGCAACTAGTATTACCTCAACAAGTCAAGCAAATGCTCCGCAACCTATGGCACCTGCGGAGAAACCTAGAAAATTTGCGGGCATTGACTTTAAGCGATGGCAGCAGAAGATGTTCTTCTACCTCACAACACTATGCCTTTAAAAGTTCACTAGTGAGTATGCTCCTGAGGTGCTCGAGAGAACCTCGGACAAAGAGCATTTCATGATTGTAGAAGCTTGGAAGCACTCTGTAACACCCCATATTCAAGTACGTGTATTGGCGTATTCAAGTACGTGTATTGGTCTTATTTATATGGAATTAATTTTTTTTATAATTTTATTTATATCGGAATTTTCCCGTCGATGGTTCTATGTGAAGGTTATTGAATAAACTTTCCAATGATATAAAGATTTCCAAAAACGGATAGGTTTCGAATATAATCGAGCACATTCAAAACTATAAAATGGTGGCCGGGATATTTGGGAATAGTAAATGTGCAGGAAAATTTCCTGCACACAAACTACTGAGGCCAGCTAAATTTTTGGGTCAACTTCGAACGATCATAACTCCCTTAATATAATGAACTGCCAGAGCTGCGACCTATGAAAAGAAAGATCTTTGAGTCTTATTTCCAATGCAATTGGTTTCATCTAAATCCAATGTATGAGTAAGGATTTATACTCGTTTTACTTCAGCCTATCAAAATAGATTTTTAAAGTCAACTTCAAACGACCATAACTCCTTTTACATGATGAACTGGGTGGCCTACTTTATATAAAATGAAATTCCTTTGAATTATCCTTCCAACGATACTAATTTCACCCAAATCCGATATCGGAGCAAAGAGTTATGGTCGATCTACTTTAGCTTATCAAAACAGTCCACCAAAGGACAGATTTGACATTATTTAAATTTTAAAGGCATTTTGGTCATTTCCTATTATATTATGGACGGGAATATGTGTATATATACATATATATGAGTTCAAAAACTCATTTTCATCATCAATCATTGAGAAAGAACAAACCCTAGCCAAATTTGACCTTTAAATTACTTTTGATTCAACCGTAGAAATTCTAAAGTAATCTAACAACTGCGTTTGTCATCTTGAGAGCTTCGAACTAAGTGATGGAAGTTCTCTCTTACCGGGTGGTATCCCAGGGGCATAAGTCTATCATGGGTTGATCCCTATTTATGTGTTTATGGGTGGTATCCCAGGGGCATAAGCCTATCATGGGTCGATTCCAGTTGATATATACTGGAGGCAACCTAATGGTCACAGTACAGTATAGTAATGATTACAAAGATGATAAGAACGAAGGTAAAGTGATTGAATAAATACAATGTACAGGTTGTCACAAGTTCTAGTAAGTGTGGTCCACTCCTATTACGATTTATTCACTTGTTTCTGATTTCTATTGAGCTCCTATATCATATGTGATTATCTACAGCTTTACATACTCAATACATATTTCATAGTGACGTCCCCTATAGGGACCTGTATTTCATGCTGCAGGCATAGGTACCTCAGCCCATACACCGCACAAGTAGGAGCTAGGATATCCAGCTGCTTTTGGTGAGCTCTAGTTTGCTTCGGGTCTTTCCGTGTCATATCCAGTTACTTTTGGTATTGTATAAAAGTTAGTTATATGGTGGGGTATGTCCTGACCTTAGTTAAACTCTGTGTATTGTCTAGAGGCTTTGTAGACCTGATGTACAGTCAAGGTGGTGTTTTGTTAATAGACATGATGGCTCTAATGGCCAAGTATTGTATATACATATATATGTGTGCTTAAGCTTATACAGGTGATTATTTCCTTTTATATGCGACATGATGCTGTCGAATTTTGGGTTGTCATAGAGGTATGCATGGGAAGTATAAGGTTATGAGCTGGTTCTCTCGGGCCTCCTCGGTTACAGGTACCAGTCCGCCCCAATAGGATTTAAGGTGTAACAAAAGTGGTATCAGAGAAGTTCGTCCTAGAGAGTCTACAAAGCCGTGTCTACGTAGAGTCTTATTTATCGGTGTGTCGTGCACCACATCTATAAATAGAAGGCTATGGACATTTAGGAATTGTTTCTTTTCTTCATGTATTAGATCGTGTGATAAAGCCTATATTGTATATGAAGTCATAGTTGACCACTGAATCTATTTGTTTCTCTTATTATAGTAATGATGTCGGTTATCAAAAGTAAGAATACTGGTAAGCAAGTAGATGTGGCTGCTGAAGAGGGGACTAGTAAGTCACCCACTATACCAGCTAATCAAAGTAAGGCTCCAACTAAGCATGCATCAGAAACTTCTTCCACTTCAAAAGAAATAAGGGGGAGGAGAACTATATCCCCAGAGCCACCTATTAATGTTGCTGATCAAGATCTTAAAAATGCAGTGCAACTTTTGACTCGTATAGTTGCTAGGCTAGCTTAAGGGCAACCCATTCCTACCACGGGTCCTAGTGGTACAGATAGGGCGGCTAGCCTTCGAACACATGATTTTCTTAAGATGGATCCTCCCACTTTTACTGGATCAGATCTTAACGAGGACCCACAGAACTTTATTGACAAATTCAAAGGGCCTTAGATGTTATGCATATAACAGGTAGAGAGACAGTGGAGTTAGCGGCGATAGATTCAAAGAGGAGGCTATATATTGGTACGAGGACTGGAAACGATCTAGGGGTATTGATGCATCCCCAACTACTTGGAAAGAGTTAAAAGAGGTATTTCTTGATCATTATCTTCCATTCGAGATTCGTCAGGCCCCTGCAGATCAGTTTTTAAATCTTTGTCAGGGGAATATGAGCGTGAGGGAGTTCCATCTCCGATTTAATTCCTTGTCGAGATATGCTCCTAATGTTGTAGCTACTATGGATGATAGAGTTCATCAATATATAGATAGGCTGGATCTATATCTGGTTAGAGATTGTACTATTGCCGCTTTGAACAAAGATATGGACATAGTGAGGATCCAAGTTTTTGCATAGAAAATGAAAGATCAGAGGCAGAGGAGAAGAACACAGGAATTAGAAAGAGGATATTCCAAGAGAGCCAGATCTACAGGGCAGTTCATGGCATACCAAGGAGGGTTCTGACCACATTTTTCTACTAGACCACCTAGGCCATTATCTTCTTATTCTGCAGCTAGTGCCCCATCACAGTTCCAAGGGTCCAGAGAAAATCAATTTAGGCATAGAAGTGAGAGTCAAAGTTCACAGACAGTGGGGTACCAAGGGCAAGGTAATATGAGCCAATCAAGACCTCCTTGAGAGCCATACAATAAATGTGGAAGGTATCATTTGGGCGCATATTGGATGGGGACCAATGTTTTCTTTTGGTGCAGTATGTCGGGGCATAGGGGGTATGACACAACCTACGGGGTCATTTGTTTCATCATCATCATCGATGCCTTATTCAAGAAGGGGTACACAACCAATGGGTTGTGTTAGAGGTGATAGAGAAGCCAGAGTTCTAGCGGGGCTCAAAATCGTACGTATGCTCTAGTGGATCGACAGAATTTAAAGGCTTCCCCAGATGTGGTTACGGGTACGTTGTCTATCTTTTTATTCGATGTATATGCCTTAATTGATCTTTGTTCTACATTATCTTATGTTACTCCATTGGTTGCTGGAAAGTTTGAAAGAATACTCGAATTGTTAGTTAAGCCATTTGAAGTGTCCACACCGGTTGGGGAATCTATTATAGCTAGAAGGGTTTACCAAAACTGCTTAGTAACTGTTTGTGGTCGTGATATGATGGCTGATCTTGTGGAGTTAGAAATGGTAGATTTTGATGTTATAATGGTTATGGACTGGTTAGCATCTTGTTATGCCATAATTGATTGCTGCATGAAAAAAGTATATTTCCATTTTCCAAATGAATCAATCCTTAAATGAAAAGGTGAAATTGGCGCGCGAAGAGGTAGATTTATTTCTTATTTTAAGGCAAGAAGAATGATTTACAAGGGATACATATATCATTTAGTTAGAGTAAGGGATACAGAAGTGGAGCCACCAACTCTTCATGTTGTTCCGGTGGTAAATGAATTTTTCGATGTATTTCCTGAAGATCTTCCAGGTTTGCCTCCTGAATGAAAAGTAAAGTTTGGTATTGATGTAATACCGGGCACACAACCAATCTCCATTCCTCCGTATAGAATGGCCCCAGCAAAATTATGAGAATTGAAAGAGCAATTGAAAGATTTTCTAGAGAAGGGAATCATAAGGCCTAGTATGTCCCCCTAGGGAGCACCAGTGTTATTTGTGATAGTTTTTATAGATGATATTCTAGTTTATTCTAGATCAGAAAAGGACCATGCCAATCACTTATGACAGGTATTGCAGACTCTTCGTAATTGTAAGCTTTAGGCAAAGTTCTCTAAATGTGAGTTTTGGTTAAAGTCGGTGGCATTTTTGGGTTATATTGTATCTAGTGAAGGGATAAAGGTTGATGCTCAAAAGATAGAAGCTGTAAAGAACTGGCTAAGGCCCACAACGCCTAAGGAGATTCATAGTTTTCTCGGGTTGGCCGGTTATTATAGAAGGTTTGTTGAAGGCTTTTCTTCCATTTCAGCACCCTTAACCAAGCTAACCCATAAAGCATCCAAATTCCAATGGAATGATGCCTGCGAGAAGAGTTTTCAAGATTTAAAGAACAAGTTGATTTCTACACCCGTGTTGGTACTTCCAGAAGGCATCGAAGGGTATACAGTGTATTGTGATGCTTCCAGAATTGGTTTAGGATGTGTATTGATGTAGCATGATAAGGTAATAGCATATGCTTCTAGACAATTGCGGCCACATGAGAAAAATTATCCTACACACGATCGTGAGCTAGTAGCAGTTATTTTTGCTTTAAAGATATGACGCCACTACTTATATGGGGTTCATGTTGATATATATACTGACACTATGAGCTTGCAATATATTTTTAATCAGAAAGATCTAAATTTAAGGCGGCGAAGATGGCTTGAAATATTAAAGGACTACGATGTTGATATCTTGTACCATCCAGGGAAAGCAAATGTGGTAGCTGATGCGTTAAGTCATAAGGCTATGATGGCGCCTATAGAAAGGCAAGGGATGATTAAAGATCTTCACCAGTTGGCTAGTTTGGGAGTTCGCCTTCTTGAAACTCCGAATAAAGAGTTTATCGTACATAATGCTACGAAATCTTCATTAGTAGCTGAAGTGAAAGAGAAGTAATATGCATATCCTATTTTATTACATTTTAAGGAGAACGTTCAGAGGGGTGCGACCAAGGCATTTGAGCTTACGCGAGAAGGAGTACTTCAGTGCCAAAACTGATTGTGTGTGCCGGATGTAGATAGGCTAAGAAAGAAAATTATGATAGAGGCATATTGTTCAAGGTATTCCATTCATCCAGGATCAACCAAAATGTATCAAGATTTGAAAGATATGTATTGGTGGAATGACATGAAGAAGAGCATTGCAGAATTTGTAGCTGAATATCCAAATTGTCAAAGAGTTAAAGTTGAGCACCAAAAACCCGGAGGTTATATGCAATGCATTGATCTTCCAAGCTAGAAGTGGGACATGATCAACATGGATTTCGTTATTGGTTTGCCTCGTACATCCCGGAAGTTTGATTCTATATGGGTGATTGTTGATAGGCTTACCAAATCCGCACATTTCCTACCAGTTAGGACCACTTACACAGTTGAAGAGTATGCGAAGCTGTACATTAAAGAGATAGTCCGATTACATGGAGTGCCAATCTCTATTATATCAGATCGGGGAGCCCAATTTACTGCAAACTTTTGGAAGTATTTTCAGAGGTGTTTGGGAACACAAGTGAAGTTGAGTACAACTTTTCACCCTTAAACAGATGGACAAGCAGAATTTACCATCCAAACACTTGAAGATATGCTACGAGCTTGTATAATAGATTTTAAGGGCAACTGGGATGATCATTTACCTCTTATTGAGTTTGCCTACAATAATAGCTATCATTCAAGTATCAAAATGGCACCATATGAAGCTTTATATGGAAGGAAGTGTAGATCACCAATAGGATGGTTCGAAGTGGGTGAAACTCTTTTGTTCGGACCAGATCTTATTTATCAAGCCATAGAGAAGGTTAAAGTAATTCAAAAACGATTGAAAATAGCCCAAAGTTGACACAAGTCATATGCGGATAGTAGAAGGAGAGGGCTAGAGTTTTCTATAGATGATTGGGTATTTTTGAAGGTATCACCAATGAAAGGGGTAATGAGATTTGGCAAGAAAGGGAAGTTGAGTCCATGTTATATAGGCCCGTATAAGATCACTCGAAGGTTTGGACAAGTTGCATATGAATTAGAGCTACCCCAAGAGCTCTCATCAGTACATCTGGTATTTCATGTGTCAATGCTTTGAAAGTGCATCGGAGATCCATCACATATAACTTCTACTGAGGATATGCAAGTTGCGGAAGATCTTACCTATGAGGAAGTGCCTATTACTATTCTAGATCACCAAGTTAAGAAGATGAGAAATAAAGAGATAGCATCTGTGAAAGTACGTTGGAGAAATCGTCAATGGGAAGAGATTACATGGGAAGCTGAGGAAGCAATGAAATCTAAGTACCCTCATTTGTTCAAAAATGAAGAGGAAGTTCAAGAAACGGAGTTAGAACATTAAAAAGTAAGTTTTTTTTTATATATGCATAGTATTTATGTGATGATGTGAATATTAATGATGGACTTGAACTTGTTTCAGTTGAATAACTACGCTAACATTCGAGGACGAATGTCCTAAATGGGGGAAGGATGTAACACCCCGTATTCAAGTACGTGTATTGCATATTCAAGTACATGTATTGGTCCTATTTATATGGAATTAATTTTTTTATTATTTTATTTATACCAAAATTTTCCTGTCGATGGTTCCATGCGAAGGTTATTGAATAAGCTTTCCAATGATATAAATATTTCCAAAAACGGATAGGTTTTGGATATAATCGAGCACGTTCGAAACTATAAAACGGTGGCCGAGATATTTGGGAATAGTAAATGTGCAAGAAAATTTCCAGCACACAAACTACTCAGGCCAACCTAATTTTTGGGTCAAATTAGAATAATCATAACTCCCTTAATATAATGAACTGGGAGATCTGCAACCTATGAAAAGAAATATCTTTGAGTCTTCTTTCCAATGAAATTGGTTTCATCCAAATCCAACGTCTGAGTAAGGAGTTATACTCGTTTTACTTAAGCCTATCAAAATATATTTTTAGGGTCAACTTCAAATGACTATAACTCCTTGTACAGGACGAACTAGGTATCCTACTTTATATGAAATGAAAGCTCTTTGAATTATCCTTCCAACGATACCAATTTCACCCAAATCCAATATCGGAGCAAAGAGTTTGGTCGATCTACTTTATCTTATCAAAACAGTCCACCAAAGGACAGATTTGACATTATTTAAATTTTAAAGGCATTTTGGTCATTTCCTATTATATTATGGACGGGAATATGTGTATATATACATGTATATGAGTTCAAAAACTCATTTTCATCATCAATCATTGAGAAAGAATAAACCCTAGCCAAATTTGACCTTTAAATTAATTTTGATTCAACCATAGAAATTCTAAAGTAATTCGATAACTGCGTTTGTCATCTCGAGAGCTTCGAACGGCACCTATTATTTGTGAAAATAGGATTGTATAATCAAGAGGTGAATTCTAAGGTATGAATAGTATTTGTCTTGTTCTTTTCCATATGTATATGTGTGATAGAGGATTATATGTATTGATTGTTATTGAAAGGTGATGGAAATAGGGTTATGGACTATTTTGCATGGTTTGGTTGTATTGAATTGTGAAAGGTGGATATGGTAATTGAGTTATGGAAGTTGGATATGGTAATTAAGTTATGGAAGGTGGATATGGCGATATACTATTCAATGGATGATTATTTATGTCTATGACTCAATTTGGTTTAATGGATTGGTTGGAAGGATAAATGAATCCAAACTTGATATTGGAGGATGCTGTATGAATATGCATGGCATGTGAATGTAATTGGAGTATAAAAGGGTTAAAGTGACACCCTTTATGGTGTAATTAAGGCTTACTACTCAACCACTAGTTTGGTGAATTAAAATAATTGAATTATGATGTTTGGTTGCTAATACTAGATTGCTATATATGTTCATTGCAGATAAGTAATCCGAAAAGACGGGAAGTCCATTTGGGACTAGTATTGAAGGTTGACAGTCAGGTATATAAAACATACTCTATACCATATCTTTGGCATGAAAGTGAACAATTGTTCTATTAAGAAGGTTTCCAAAGTTATTCAATAACATGTGATCCATAATGGCTTTGTATGATGTCCTACGTTACCAATGAACTTGTTTCCACCCTACAAGATGTCAAGACTTTCCAATACTTGTTTTCTAAATCTTACATGTTTATTGCACTAATGAATGGCAAAAGGTATCCAGTTACTCAAACAAGATCCATGTGCTATTAATGACTCCAAAACATTTCATTGATATACCAATAAGTTCCTACTTCATTGTTATGGGATTGATGACTCCAAAACACTTCATTGATGTGCCAATGAGTTCTTACTTCATTGTTATTGCATTGATGGTCTATTTATATGTCTCTTATTGATGTATCATTGTTTCAAAGTATCAAGAATGCGGTGACGACCGAAATAACAATCTTAAAGATTAATTGAACTAAATGATGGAAGTTCTCTCTTATCGGGTGGTATCCCAGGGGCATAAGTCTATCATGGGTCGATCCCTATTTATGTGTTTATGGGTGGTATCCCAGGGGCATAAGCCTATCATGGGTCGATCCCAGGCGATATATACTGGAGGCAGCCTAATGGTCATAGTACAGTATAGTAATGATTACAAAGATAATAAGAACGAAGGTAAAGTGATTGAATAAATACAATGTACAAGTTGTCACAAGTTCTAGTAAGTGTGGTCCACTCCTATTATGATTTATTCACTTATTTCTGATTTCTATTGAGCTCCTATATCATATGTGATTATCTACAGCTTTACATACTCAGTACATATTTCGTACTGACGTCCCCCACGGGGGACCTACATTTCATGCTGCAGGCACAGGTACCTCAGCTCATACACCGCACAAGTAGGAGTCAGGATATCCAGCTGCTTTTGGTGAGCTCTAGTTTGCTTCGGTGCTTTCCGTGTCATATCCAGTCACTTTTGGTATTGTATAGAAGTTAGTTATATGGTGGGGTGTGTCCCGACCTTAGTTAAACTCTGTGTATTATGTAGAGGCTTTGTAGACCTAATGTACAGTTAAGGTGGTGTTTTGTTAATAGATGTGTTGGCTCCAACGGCCAAGTATTGTATATACATATATATGTGTGCTCGAGCTTATACAGGTGATTATTTTCTTTTATATGCGACATGATGCTGTCCGAATTTCGGGTTGTCATAGAGGTATGCATGGGAAGTATAAGGTTATGAGCTGGTTCTCATGGGACTCCTCGGTTATGGATACCAGTCTGCCCCAATAGGATTTAAGGTGTGACGCACTCAAACTTCCTTTGCAGGAATTATATATTGAGTGGTCTCCAATACGACCTCTACAATGTTTACAGTAGAACTAAGACATCGAAGAAATTGTGGGGGGCACTAGAATGAAAATACAAGACAGAGGATGCAGGAATTAAGAAATTCTTTGTTGCAAGGTTCCTGGACTTTAAAATGATAGATAGCAAATTGGTTGTCTCTCAAGTGCAGGAATTGCAAGTAATCATCCATGATCTCCTAGCAGAAGGTATATCTTTGAAAAATACCTTAGTTGAACAACTTGAAAAAGTTCTTAATACTCACATAAACTATTTTGTAGGTTTGATTGTGAGTGATTCTTTCCAAGTAGCAGCGATAATTAAGAAGCTACCACAAATGTGGAAAGACTTCAAAAACTACTTAAAGCATAAACGCAAGGAGATGACTGTCAAAGATCTTATTGTCTGACTGCGTATTGAAGAGGATAATAAAGCTGTAGAAAGAAGGTCAAAAGGAAATTTTACAATTAATGGAGCACATGTTGTGGAAGATGACCAAAACAATTCTAAGAAAAGGAAGAACGTTGAACAAAGAAGAAATCAACCCAAGAATAAATTCAAGGAAAAATGCTGCAATTATGGCAAGATTGGCCATAAGTCCACGGATTATCATGTCCCAAAGAAAGGCAAGAAAAAGGATCAAGCAAATATGATTGAGTCCAACAAAGAATGTGATGATCTGTATGATATGTTTTCAGAATGCAACTTGGTGGGAAATCCTCGCGAGTGGTGGATGGATTCTGGTGCCACCCACCATGTTTGTTCTAATAAAGAGTTGTTTTCAACATTCGCTCCGCTCAAGTAGAAGAAATGATCTACATGGCCAACTCTGCTACAACTAAGGTAGAAGGAACAGGAAATGTGGGCTTGAAAATGACTTTAGGAAAGGTCTTGACACTTAACAATGTCTTGTACATTCTGGAATTATGTAGGAACTTGATTTCTATTTCACTTCTAGATAAGAACGAATTCAAATGTGTAACCGTTTCTGGAAAAAATTATAATTAGCAAAGGAGAAGTGTATGTAGGAAAATGTTATCTCACCAAGGGCCTTTATAAGATGAATGTAATGAGTGTTGAAATCAATGAAAGTTCAAATTCTTCTTATTTGCTTGAGTCTTATGATTTATGGCATGAACGTTTAGGCCATGTTAATTATAAAACGTTACGAAAACTGATTAACTTAGAAGTTTTGCCAAACTTTGAGTGAAATAAATCAAAGTGTCAAACTTGTGTGGAATCAAAGTATGAAAAGCATACTTATAAGTTCGTTGAAAAGAATTCCAATCCTTTAGACTTAGTACACACTGACATTTTTTATATGAAGTCAACACCATCACGTGGTGGGAAAAAGTATTTCATAACTTCTATTGATGATTGCACTAGATATTGTTATGTCTATTTGCTAAATAGTAAGGATGAAGCAATAGATGTGTTTAGGTAATATAAAAATAAAGTTGAAAATCAGTTAGATAAAAAGATAAAAATGATAAGAAATGATAGGGGCGGAGAATATGAATCTACTTTCGCGAAATATGGTAGAGAATAGAATTGTCCATCAAACTACGGCCCCATATTCACCTCAATCTAACGGAATTGCGGAAAGGAAAAAACCAAACTTTAAAGGAAATAATGAATGCCCTGCTAATAGGGGGAGGCTATCCTTACTGCCAATCGTATACTCAACAGAGTTCCCCATAGTAAGACACAATCAATTCCTTATGAAAAATGGAAAGAAAGAAAACCCAACTTAAAATATTTCAAAGTGTGGGGGTGTCTAGCAAAGGTCCAAATTCCTATGCCTAAAAGGGTTAATATAGGACCTAAGACGGTGGAATACGTGTTCATAGGATATGATAAAAATAGTAAAGCATGTTGATTTTTGGTTCATAAATCTGAATATTTGGATATTAATGAAAATACGGTAATTAAATTAGACAATGCTGAATTCTTTGAAAATATTGATCCGTATAAAACTAGACATGAACAGTCTCATGGAGGATCTAAATGACCTCGAGATGAACTAAGTAAGGATGTACATAATGAAGAAAATCTAAGACGTAGTACACGTCAAAGAACGTCTACTTCGTTTGGATCAGATTTTGTAACATTTCTCTTAGAAAATGAGCCTCAAACATTTAAGGAAGTGATGGCATCTTCGGACTTATATTTTTGGAAAAAGGCAGTCAATAGTAAGATTGATTCAATCTTAAGCAACCATACATGGGAATTGGTTGATCTTCCTCCCAGAAATAAACCTTAAGGTTCTAAATGGACATTCAAAAGGAAGATGAAAGCAGATGGTACTATTGACAAATACAAGGCAATACTTGTAGTAAAAGGCTTCAAACAAAAAAAAGGCCTTGATTACTTTGATACATACTCGCCAGTAACAAAGATAACATCGATTCGAATGTTAATTGCCTTGGCTGTGGTATATGGTCTTGAAATCCATCAAATGGATGTGAAAACCGCTTTCCTAAATGGAGAATTGGAGGAAGAAGTATACATGGAACAACCTGAGGGTTTTGCGGTTCCAGGAAAGAAAAACAAGGTGTGTAAACTTATTAAGTCATTGTATGGACTAAAGCAAGCACTAAAATAATGGCATGCAAACTTTGACCAAACCATGTTGGCAAATGGATTCAAAATAAATGAATGTGATAAATGTGTTTATATTAAAGACACTACAAATCACCAAGTCATTGTTTGTTTATATGTGGATGATATCTTGATCATCAGCAGAGACATTTCTGACATAAATGCAACAAAATGAATACTCGAGAGCAAGTTTGATATGAAAGACCTTGGAGTTGCAGATGTGATCTTAGGCATAAGAATCCATCAAAATCCACAAGGGTTAGCATTGTCATAGTCTCATTATATCAAAAATGTACTTAACAAGTTCAAGTATATGGAATTCGGTATTGCCAAGACTCCATTGGATGTGAGCTTTGCACTTCGAAAGAATGAAGGTGAAAGTGACTCACAATTGGAGTACACAAGAGTATTAGGATGTTTAATGTATATAATGAACTATACACGACCAGACATAGCATGCGCTATTAGTAAATTGAGTCGGTACACGAGTAATCCCAATAAAACTTATTGGATGGCAATGAAAAGAGTTTTGGGGTAGCCTAAATACACTCAATATTATGCCTTGCATTATAATAAATATCCTATGGTACTTGAAGGATATAGTAATGCAAATTGGATCACCGGATCGAACAAAGTAAAATCCACAAGTGGATATGTATTTACTATCGGTGGAGGAGCAATCTTATGAAAATCATCCAAACAGACTTGTATTGCTCGCTCTACAATGGAATCTGAATTTATCACATTGGATAAAGCCGGTGAAGAAGCATAATGGCTCTAAAATTTCTTGGAAGATATTCCATATTAGCCCAAACCAGTGGCACCAGTATGTATACACTGTGATAGCCAAGTATCAATAGGTAGGAAAGGGAGCATGATGTACAACGATAAATCTCGTCACATACGACAGAGACATAATACTATTAGGGAACTTCTCTCTAGTGGAATTGTCACTGTTGACTATGTAAAGTCAAAGGATAATGTGTCGGATCCACTTACAAAAGGCCTATCTAGAGAAGGAGTAGAAAGGACATCCAAGGGAATGAGTTTAAGGCATAGGACAAGTCAGCATGGAGGTAATTCTACCTAGCAGACTGGAGATCCCAAGAGCTAGGTTCAAGGAGATCAAATAAAGTTGTGTCTGACAGGTTCAACATTGTCAATTACCCAACCCATTCTCATAATGTAGACAATATTTTAGTAAATAAGGATAAGACTTAAGGTTAAAAGTCTTTTAATGATTATCTAAATTTGCCAGATTTGACCAAATAGTTTAATCTATAGGATTAAATATTTAGAAACAACCTATGTGAGGGAGAAGTGGAAGCCGCTTCAAGGAGAATGTTAGTAAAGGCCTATTCTCTAAGCTCTCATGAAATCGAGATGTATTCATGGCTGAAAAGAACAAAACTGTGAGAACCATAAATGGTAAAAGGATGGTTGTGTGACATGTGTTATTTATGTGTACATTAAAGCTTGAGGATTTAAAGATATCAAATCTACCTATTAACCGAGTGCATCCGATGCATGTTCACTACGAAAAGTTCAAAGGGAAACCCATTTATCTAGATGCAATCAGTCTTTGCTTAATGATCACATACTTATCTGTAAAGTTTTACAAAAAATAGCCATTCCCCATTCTTGTGGGGGATTGTTGGGTTCAATATGTATGGAAGAAGTGTGAATGGAAAATGGAGATAAAATGGTGGAAAGAAGGAGACACCAATTTAGAAGGTGTACTCCCAAATTGGAAAGTTCATTAATTCTCCCACGTTGGTGGGAGAAGAGAACTATGGAGTATTTTTAATAGAAAGCACTTAATCCACATACTAAGTGAGGAAAGAAATAAGAGACGCCTCACATCGTCGTCATCGTCGCTCACTCGGCTTGACTTCGGCTTCGGCTTTGGATTTGGATTTGGATTTGACAAATGCTCAATCGATGAGATCTATCTTTTTGGACAAATTTTATCTGAAAAAAATTTAATCTGAATACCAAAGGGAAAAAAATGCAACAGTAATCCTCCATTTATACATACACGCAGTAACAGATACAGTGAACAACTGATGCACTGTTTTCTGAACTGGTGCACTGTTTTGAAATGCCATGCAGAAACAAAGTGTTGTTTCGAAAGGGATGCAACCCTTCAATGAAATGAAACACTATTTTATGTGAAATGGTATGTCTATTCATAAATACATAGTCTTTGGATGTAAAGGCATGAGTTTTCAGAAAAGGCACACCTCTAAAGTGAACCATTGCCACTTTTCAGAAGAGGCATGTTATGGCTATATAAATCTGCTTTGATCCACAGGTTTAGGATACGAAATTTTCAGAATAAAAAACTCTTCTTCTCTTAAAAATATTTTGTGTGATCATTCAAACCGTTGAGTGCGTTCGTGGAATCCAATTATTTGAGGTACCACTTTAATTGGATTGAAGGCCATTTTATCCTGGGAGGAAAATTCCATAACCTCGGGTACAGTGAGGGGAATTATTTCTTAAGGACACTTCGTGAACTCGGGGAATTTGGTCTAAAATTTCTGTTTCATCTATTTTATGATATCTAATACACTTCTTGGATAGATTAGTAATAATCTTGTGTAGAAGGTGTTAAAGAATTTCAAAACTGTTCTTGTTCATACATGAACTTGTTGTTGTATTAATACAGATTCTAGTACCCGTAGAAGGAAAATAACAGAAACAACTCAAGAAGGCTCGGAATGTTCAACAAAAGCACAAGACGCAAGTTGGACGCAATTTGGACCCTTGAAAAGTATTGGGAGAGTGTAGACTGTACATGTGACCAATGGAGGAGTTAAAAATACCACTGGATTCATAAGACGCCCAAGTTTTTGCAAATATGGCGTGTGTATCTTAATTTGGAGTTTAAGGAGGCTCCGCTACGTGTTGAAATCACAAACAACTATTGAAATTTGATAGATTTTTTGACAATTGTGAATTTGCATGTCTCCGCGTAGTGCCGATGCCCAAAATCAGGATAATTCTGCCCAGCTGAAGTAAAACAGTGTAGAAACCCAATCCAAGTCGGTTTATGACTTGCATACTATAAATATAACGTCCCAAATTCTATTTTAATCATCTTAGGACATCTTTGAACACCCTAGATCACTTAGAACATCATTGGAGGCTACCACAACTTCTTTTTAGGTTTTATCATTCTTTAATTTAGTTTTTTTTATGGTTTGTATCATCATTCCAAGGGATTGAATATGAATATTTCCATTCAAGGCTAAACCCTCTTTTCGGGGTTAAAGCCAAGAACATGATTATTATTGTTTTGAATTAATTTCATTTAATTTGTTTATCATTATTGGTTGTTTATTTATTCTTTTTTTGATTATTTTATGGATTGATCACCCATAAAATACATATATTGTCAACCTTTTGATCTCTAGAGAGGGAATAGGAAGATAGAACATGGGAATAAACAAGGTTTGGGTTTTTATTCTCTTATAAAATAAAGAATTGAACAACGTCTAGGACAGAGATGTATTTAGATGCCTTACTTGATTCAAACGTAGGATGATAGCTTTAATTAACTTAATTGGATTATTGCATCCCCGCTCAATGATGTAGTTGTAATGTCCATATTAGGTAAAAGATTAGAGGTTGGGAAACCATGATCATGCAATTAATCCTACGAATCAACAACCAAGATAAGCAAGTTGACGAATGAAGTTCAACACATAGTATGATTGTTCGAAGTGCTTCAACCCTAGGTTTTTATCCATTGATTTTCCCAAGACTTTTATTTTTACGCATTATTTATTTTTAATTTACAAAATTACAAACTCTCTTCTTATTTATTTTTTCTCAATTAGATTAGACTAAAATTAGATAGGCAGCGAACGCAAGTCCCTTAGAGATACATACTTGGGCTTCCTTGAAGCCACTATATTACTTGATAAGACCACGTACACTTGCGTTTTTGCTTGGACGATGTCACCTACCCCTACTAGTCCGGTTATGGAATTATCGAAACATGGTGAAGAACTTCTCTCTTTATCAGAATTTACTAGAGCCAAAGATACCGAACGTACTAAAAGATCTTTAGTTTGGAAATTTATGAAGCATGATAGGGTAAAATGCACTGCTAATTACAATAGATGCAAGAATTTTTTCAAACATTTGATCGGAGAAAAAATGGCGAGACAGGTAGGGCTGTGCAAATTTTGGTTCAAACCGTTAACCCAAACCGATAATATATTTATCAAGTACCAAAACCCCTAGTGAACATAATTCTAGTTTCTCCATAAACTCTCGATTACAAACACTGAAACTAAAAAAAAAATCATTTTGTCTTTTTCGTGTCAGTTGTTTGAATTTAACTTGTAGCTTTAGTTTCAAATTAGTTTAATCGCCAGTCACATTGTGAATTTGACCCCAACTCCAAAGTTGAGTAAATATATTGATGATGACCACTTTTTACTAAATTGACGTGTAAGTTGAGCGTTGTCAAAAATGGCGCCGTTGCCGGGGAACAATTTGGTGTATTGAGTTGGTTTGAAATTTTAGTTTACTTGCTTAAATTCAAACTTGTAAATATTTGCTTAGTTTATTTTTTTCATTTATTTTATTTTCTTTTATTTTTATTTTTCTCACACCTTTCTTGAGATATCAGCTTGGATAGATGGTTTTTTGAGTGATGACGATTCTTGTTATTATTGTGGGGGACCATATTTTGAGGTTTACAGTCCAAATTTACCTAGAAGTGCATGAACTGGACCTTTACAATATGATGTGGATACTGTCCTACTTACTGTAACTTGGTATTTGACTTGTGGTCAAAGCGATCATACTGAAGATATGTGTGATGTCACGATTCAAGCGAACAAATTGATGGAATGAATCTTAGAGAATCAAGAATAGCTGTGGGCAAAGCTAAAAGAGTTACCACTCCCACCATGTTTACAGTGTCTAAACAAAGAAAAATATGAGGGGGACATTAGCCAATTTGAGGAGAAAACTCAAGAATCACAATCACTCGATTGTCATCTTGATCTTGAGACTGACATTAAGAAGGTGATTAAACGTAAGTGTGTAGTAGATAGTGTAAATTTTGAAGTAGAATTAGTTGGGCCTCACTCGAAGCATTTTTCCACATTATGTTTAGATGATATCTTGTCTGTGGAATCATCTAAAATAGTGGAAGAGTGTGAAGATGAGGAACAAGAATCCTATATTCTTTATTTTACACTTGATAAGCCACATAAAAACACACCTCACTTTAAGGCCGAGTGGTTTACCACGCTAAATCCATTACTCGACTTCTTAATTTTTGTACCACCCCCTATGATCGAGGCAAGAAGATGGACTCTAAGTTGGCAGTGAAATTCATATCCTCAAGGTGGAGGAAAAAGCTAAGTTGGTTCGTGCCGCGACATTAAATCAGGCGCTGCTTGGGAGGCAACCCGAGGTATTTTGTTGTTTGTATTAGTATTATGTAATTGACATCAGATCTACACACCCATGGTGCCACAGGTATGTTTCTAACTCTCTTGTTTTGGTTTGACTCATTGGGGACATTGTATGATTTTAAGTTGGGGGTGGAGCTACTTGTGGGTGTTAATGTCCTCTTGGGGTTTTTGTTGTCGTGCTTTTTTCCCCCGGAGTTTTATTCCTAGTAGAGCCGGTATGTTTAGGCGTATTGTGTTTTACACGTCAATTTAGAGTAAGGCGGTTGTCTTCAATATATTTACCCAACTTTTGGAGTCGGGGTCGAATCCACAGGGAACAATGTGAGTGGCGATTAAACTAATTTGAGACTATAGCTACTAGTTGAATTCAAACAGATGATACGAAAAGATAAAATGGGAGTTTTTGATGATCAGCAAATAATTGTTGGTCACATTAGTTTCAGTGTTTGTAAATCAAGAGTTTATGAAATAACCAAAATTATATTCACTATGGCTTCCGGTACATGACAGATACTAAAAGTGGTTCAAGATTCTCATGGTGGGTAGGATAACAAGCTATCTTTATCGATGTTATTCTTAAATGTCTCTCGACCTACTTAAGAGTTTAATTCCCTAATCCTCTCGGACTTAGAGAATTTCTATTTACTGCGCAGATTTTACCTCAGGTTAACCAACCTTGTTACAGTGTTGATTATTAAACGAAGTATTTCTGAGTCCCTATTGATAATTCAGTTCCTACTATATTTGATTTCTTTCTCAAGCAAATCAAAGCAGGTGTGTCTACTGTTTGCAACCAATAGACGTTAATTAAAACTTCAGAATTATCAAGAAATCCTACCATCTTTTGAATCTTGAATACTTAGCACCTCATCAAGACCTAACCCTAGATCCCATAACTCAGGTTAATGGAGTTTAGCTACTCATGATGTAACGAATGAAACACATAACTGAATTCATGATTTGAAAGATAATTTTACAGAGATGAATAATAACTAGTGAATCGTAGATTAGATCACAAAGTAAAAATCTCAAAATATTGATAATAATCTCTTCAAAGTAATTGCTTTTTCAAGTCAAGAAACTAGAGAGAGAAAATATCAAAATACGTCTCTTAAAACTCAAGTGCCAACAACCTAGAAAAACCCTAAACAATGCTTTTTATAGTTAATCCTAAATAAGGAAATAAAATCACAATGTTCAAAAAATCCCTCGGAATAGGTGACGGCATTTGTGACGGCGTGTCAGGGTCCTGACGACTTATCAGGAATGTCGTCAGGTCTTCCAGCATTTTTGGCATCTTCTGCTTTAACTGACAACAAAGTTTGACGACTTATCAAATACGTGACGACATATCAGAAATGTCATCACTTCTTCATTCAAAATTTGATTCTCTGCCTACACTTGACGGCAACTCTGACGCCTTATCATAGTTGTGACGACATGTCAGAAATGTCATCACAGTTTCACTTTAATCCTTCTAACACTGCAACACCTGACGTGATTTCTGATAACTTATCACAGGGCTGACGATTTATCAGAAATGTCGTCAGCCACAGTTCCAGTTATTTTACATCAGTTTTCAACTCTTTTGCTTCCATTTCCTTAAATTTCCCTTGCATCATGACTGTTACTACAATATCAAAGTAAAATAATCAAAAACGATAAAAGTTGCTGAAGACTTCGCAATTATTCTCAGTTAAAAGCCTTAAATGTGTTAGCATCTGCTCACACATCAAGCCGATCGAACCTCCTACTTCTAGACGTAGATATGATGATTTAGATGACGAAATGGGTGAAAAACTTGGTCTTCAATGTTGTAGGAGTAATGATTTTGATTCGTATCTTGCAGGATCGGGAAAATATTAGAAATGAAACTGAAAAACAACAACTTTTATCATGGTGGAAGACCTGTATCAGACAATTTTCAAAACTTTCAAGGATGGTTCGAGATGTGCTATCAACTCAAGCTTCTTCAGTTGCTTAGGAGCAAGCTTTTAGCGCAAAAAGATTTCTAATTAGAGATTATCGATATTCGTTAGCAAAGGATAGTTTGAAGATTTTGATATTATTGAGAGATTGGATCAATGCCAAACGAAGAAATTTTGGGCTCCCAAAATTACTGCCCCATGTTGAAGACGAAATAGATAAAAAATTTTAGAAAAATAGTGATGATGGAATTGAAGCAATGGAGGAACAAGGAAAAAGACCAATTCCGGAAGATTTATCCACCGAAGAAATAAAAAAGTTACGCCGAAAATATTATACAATTTAGATATTAATAAGATTCGATTTAATTCAAACAGAACCCTTCCTAGAAGGTGGCTACGTAGATTAGATTTTCTTTTAATATCATTGTAATAATTGCACAACGTATGAAATTTGAATAAATATAACGGCTATTCGCTTAATTTTATTTGAAAATTTTTTTTTTGTTGTTGCAATTATGGAAAAAAAAGTTTAATACAAAACTTTATAAAGTTAGGAAAAATTTTAACTTTACAACTTAAAATTATATAAATATAATTTAACTTCTTAAATTTATTAATAATATTATATTAAGTTAAACTGAAGGATATATTTTTAAGTTTAAGATATATTAAAACATGTTATATTTATTAACTTAAAATTCAAATATATTTTTTAAGTTAAAATTTTAAACTTTATAAGATATATTAAAACTTAAACTTATTAAAAAAAAAGTTAACAAATTATATAAGTTAATATTTATATAAAACTTATATAAATTATATAAGTTAATATATATATATAATTTAAATTAAAAGTTGAAAAAAAAAGTGTACGTAGGCCATTTCCGGCGTCTCTTCCGATAAAGTTTTGGTCCGACCCAGTTCCGCATCGGTAACCAACGGACCGATGCGTACCAGGGTAAAATTCTAGTATTCTAGTTCCGGTAATACCGGTTCCGGTAACAAATTCGATAAGGAAGTTCCGGTACCGGTTTCGGTCAAATCGGTTCGGCAGTACCGGTTTCGGTCCATTGCCAGCCTTAGTTGCGATCTTGAAACTTGTATATCACCAACTTGGATTCAGACAAGATGCCTTGATGAGAATAAAGCCCTCAAAATCTAGTTTGAAGAAATCAAAACGCTCTTTGGTGGTGATGGCCCCAAATTATGATAGAAATTATTTGGTGAGGCGATGCAAATCTGGAATGCTCTGCCGGACAGCATATAAGATCGATTTCAAAAAATCATCCAAAACAAATCCAAGAAGTTTAAAAATCTAAATTTTGGATATGTTATATATGCATGTTTTCGGCATATATAGAATCAAGCGGATCATAATTATGATACCTTCACATTGAGATATAATTTTTTTGGTGATACCAACATTTATGGCCACTTCTATTATAAAAAAAAAGTGATAACAAGCAAAAAAAAAAAAAAAAAAGTTTCAAAATTTGATCCAAAGTATCTAATAATAACATCTTATTATGTGTTTTGGTACCTTTTTAAAATAAGGGATAACTACATAGCTTAGCAAATATAGACTCATAATTATCCTATTTAGCCTAAGTTTCAATTAATTATAATTCATAGCCCTCTCTTGCCTATTAATTATCCTTAATTACAATTCATAGTTTCTTTTATGTATCTTCTCTTTTTTTCTATTTTATATTACTCGCTCTTTTTTTTTTTCCTTTTTCAGTTTTTTCCTTCATTTTTTTTGTTTTCTCTTTCTTTATTCTTTTATCACTTTTCTCTTTTTTGTTTTCCTTTTTTCTTTTTTCCTTTATTATTTTTCTCCTTCTTTTTTTGTTTTTTTTGTTTTTTCTCTATTTTCTATTACTCTTCTTCTATTTTTTCTCCTTCTTCTTTTGTTATTTTTTCTCCTTCTGTATTTTTTCTTTTTCATCCCTTTTCATTTTTTCTCCTTCTTTCATTTGTGCGAACTAGCAAACACAAATACAAGTGTGAACTATAAAATACAAATAAAAATATCAACTATAACATACAAATACACGTGCAAACTATAAAATGCAAATACAAATGTGAACTATAACATACAGATACAAGTGTGAACTATCATTTGTATTTTTTAATTAATGAAAAAGAACGGTTGATTTTCTTTCTACGAATACTTGTTTGTATTTATTGATACCAGTTGTATTTATTGATACAAATAAATGTAATTCAAATTTATATACAAATACAATATATACAAATACATATTGTATTTGTACTTGTGAAATCATTTATTTTATTTGTTTGTAATTGTATTTGTATCAAGTGATATTTGCTTATTTACAAATAGGAATGATAATTTTTGACATACAAATACAAAATGGTACATTTGTATCAAATATTACATTATACATTTATATATTTTTAGAATCAAGAAAATACAATTAATGTATTTACTTATTTGTATACAAATACAAATGATAAATTGTACATAATCACGGCTAAATACGATATGCAATCAACTTACAAATATAAATACAAAATAATTCTTTAAAAATAAAAATGCATCGATGGAAATAGAATACAAATATAAGCTAAATATACAAACACAATGAAACCATAATACAAATCTAATCTAATATAATATACATCCAATTATAAAATGCAAATACAAAACAGTTCTTTAAAATAAAAGTGCGAATAATATAAAATATAGATGGTGCGATCTAACAAATAGAAATGCATGCGCAGACTTTAAAATACAAATACAAATACAGTTGTATCAATGAATAAAAAAATATAAATGACGGTGTGACTACCAATACGGTACACAATTATGGTATTTACATTATTATCCATGACTTATGTTCGATTAGTCATATTTTTTGATAATACAAAAAATATAAAATAGAACAAAAAAATGCTAAAGAAAATAAGTATACAAAAAGAAAACAAAAAAAAAAATCAAAGAAGAAAAGAAAGATAAATAGAAGTTAGAGATAGAAGAGAGAAAAAAATAAAAAAATAAAAAATAAAAAAACAAAAAAAATAGGAAAAGTAGAAAAAGAAAGAAAAAAACGAAAAAAAACACGAAAAAATATAAAAAACGAAAAAGAAAAAAAATGTTAGTGTTTTTGGCGATACTAAATATGTGGTATATTTATGTTTTTTATGAATACAGACCACTTAGTAAAAGTGAATACAACAGCTGTGAATCGAATACAACGGCTAAATAAGTATTGTATTCGTATTTTATATGAATACAGACTATTGATAAAACCAAATACAGCGGACGTAAATTAAATACAACGGCTATAAATGGTAATTATGTAAAATATGACTATGTAAGGTGAGTTTTATACCAAAGTGTAGCAATTTCTGAAAGATCCCCTTAAAATAAATTATATTTTGAGTATCTAATAAATTATTATATTTAGATATAAAGTAACAAAAATGGGTGAATAATTAAGTTCCTCCCATTTTTTATATCTTAAAAATTTAAACTTATTATGATAGCTTATTTAATAACTTATATGAAATTAAGGTCACAAACCTTCTATAAATACTCAAGACCTTAACATATTATTTTTATCACATTTTACATAGAGTTGATCATCAACTAATTGAAGTTAATTTAATTATAGCATTTTGCCTATTATGTTGCTTTAATTGTTCCCATAGAGCTCAAATATTTCTCTAATTAAATTATTTGTCTGAATTTTCTCTTTGGCTGTTATAAAAAATGTGAAAATTGATTTAAAAAAAAAACTCAATCGTTATCGTGAATTCAGTGATCTGACTGTAATAACTAATGTTTTCCTCTTTTTCAGTGATCAACTAACTGGGGAAATGTCCTAATCTGTTTTGTGTATATATATATAATCAAACCTTTCAATAAAAGCATCATCTTGTTCGGACTTTGTGACTTTTGTAATAGATGTGAAAATTGATCTAAAATAAAACTTGACTACTATCATGAAGTCATGTTGTTGTAAAGAACTCTGACTATAATAATTTAATTCTTTTTCCTTTTTAGTGATTAATTAACTATGATAATTTCGTCCTTTATCGTGTATATACATATAACCAGATTTCTTTGTAACTGCTTCATTTATCGTGAAGTGTTGTTATAGAGATAATTGTTATAGAGGGGTTTTGACTGTAACAACTGATTTTCTATTTCATTTTATTGTATAGTGATTAATTAACATCGAGAATGGCGTCAAAGACTGATGATAACAACGATCGGAGGCGTGAAATTTGCACAGAGTTGGAAGAAATGAGGCACCATATAAGAGGGATAGAGCTTCAAATAAGAGATGTTGTACCAGGAGGTACTGCCAGAGAGTTGTTTTATCTGATTAAAAAACGTGCTGCTTATTTGGAAACAGAGAAAAAGCTTGAAAATGAACTTGAAACGAAGTACAATTTTTTTTTATCGTAGATAACTGTAATTTATTTTATTTTCTTTCTTATTTAAAAGATCATAAGAGTTGTTGTAGTGGTTAGTTTATTGCTGGGAGAAAATATTGGAAGCATATGTCTTATAAATAAAGTAGTTCATGTACTATTTAGTGAAAAGGCTACAAAATAAAGCAATATTTCTCGAAAATCCTTGTTAGGACTTTTATGATATATATATTCAGTATTGCTACACCTTTTCTATTTTTTGAATATTTCTTTTTAAAAGAATTCTAAAAGATAAACTAATTCAAAATTCATTTACACTTAATTATAATTCTGTTTGATATAACATAACATAACTTCAAATTTACAAACACATATCACAAATTGAAATAGCCCAAATAACATACAATTTATAGTTATGTCTATAAAAAATAATAGAAATTATACATAAAATATAAATCGTACCTTTTAATTGAAGAACGCGTCCAAATATGATCGTAAAGATCTAAAATGAATAAATTAAACAAATCTATCATAAATTACAATAAGATGACTCTAAAAAGAGATTGACATCTCTAAAATGACCGAACAAAGTTTAATGCTTATCATTCGAAAGAGGACAATATACTTGAGGAAGTCGACATTCTGCAATGTGAAGAATAAAAAAAATTGAAAGTCAATGGAAGAACTGTATTGACCTAAATTTGTGAGTTTCTATTTATATGTATTTTCATCATTCTTCCCTTCCTCGTAGTTGCTATATGTTGTTTTTAGAGTTTGGGGATGGTTGGCACAGTTCCAGATGAAATTGAAACGTTTCGAGCAAGTTTGTGAATTTTAGAGGCTTAAAAAGTCATATAGTTGACTTCGGGCAACATTTATTGTTATGAATATCATATGGCAATTTGAACTACACCAGCATATGTGAAAATATTGAATTTAGATTAGTAACAGTGTTGATTCAATTTCAAAACCTTTATATCATGTCGGCTCTTTGTTTGAAAAAATAGTGAAAAAGGTCCTGGAAGTTAATTTATTGAAAATAACCCTTTCTTCAAAAATTCGACATTGTCATTGAGTCTGATACTTTGAAATTATCCTAGTAACAAAGTTCATTTGCATTCACGAAATTTCAAACAAATTTTGAGAGGTCAACCAATTTTGCACTTAACAAAGTTGTTGGTGCAACCACTTTAGCAGTTGCCTCTTAAGCGGGAAAGTGACCACTTTAGTGGTCTATCCATATAGGTCAAACCACTTTAGAGGTTACCATCGCTTAAGCGGTCATTTGACCGCTTAAAATTTATTTTCACATTTTCATTCATTTTTGGACTTTTCAGCTCGGGTTTAGGCGATTCTGAGGATTTCTTTATCATTTGAGTTTGGACAAGCTCCAAAACCTTGTTCCCAATATTTTCATCAGTTATATCATTAAAAACTCCTTAAATCATGATTTGAAAATAGAAAATTAGGTTTCTATAGATAAAGTCTAAAAAAATATTTTTGTTTGATTTTGGCCTTGTTTTTAATTCATTTTCGTGTGAATTTTCACCTATAGACTCCTATAATCTTGTAAAATGTGTTTTCAAATAAAATTCTGATTGTACCCCTTTTCTTTTCAAACTTGTTTTTCAAACCCGTTTTAGATTCGACCTGATTATGGAAAATACGGCATCGTTAGCCTTTTTTAATGCATAAATGCTATATTTGAATGTTGTAGTTGATTATGAGACCGTTCGTTAAGGGGAGGATCCATGTTGAAGTACTTTGGATTGGTATTTTGTCATTTCAAAGGAGTTATGGCTTAACTTCTTTCAGATTGAGTTGATAGTTATTAAATAAGTAAAACATGTTATGGATTAGAAAAATAACTATGGAGTTTTTATTCTAGATTATTTTTACTGACATGTGCCAGTATGAGGGCTTATATTTTATTGTGGTTGGTTTGTGATATCTGATATTGTGTGTTGCCCGTGTGGGGGGTTTTTGTTGACATTATTGGTCTTATCTATGAATTTAAATGCTTTTATTCTGGATATGATATCCGTGTGGGAGTTTCTTTTGCTAATATAGACCTTATTTGAGTATTGGTTGTCTTTATCATTATAAAAATACTCAATATGTTGTCTTTATCAACATATTGAGTTGATTTATGGACTCACTTATATATACATGTTGTATGGATTGCATATCGTCATATTGAGTTGATTGTGAGAATTACATCCTCATTCCATACATATACATTCATGATATACTGGTCCCATTGAGAAACATTATTTTTGAAAGAAAAGGAAAAAATCATCGTTTACACCTTAAACTATATTCGAAAGGTCTAAGACACACTCAAACTATTAGGACAACGTTTTACACACTTATACTACTTAAAAGTAAATTTATTTACACCCCATAAGCTGATGTGGAATCAAAATTTGAAAAAAAAATGGAATAATAGCACGTGAAAGGGTAAAAAAAAAAATTCTAAATAAAAGATTAAAAACAGTCCATCCTCCATGGACATCCCTAACCAATTTTTTCATTTTTCTTCTTGACATTTTCTTGTATCTTCTCCTTCTTTTTTCTATTCAAAATCACTTTATTTCTTTTACTAACTAATCGATTACATATTCATCATTCTCTGCCTTGAGCTTGGACGAAATTTCTAATGGTGATAATATTTAGTGATGGGTGATAAAATTGATAGTGATATATTATTTATTTATTATAATTGATAGTAGAACTGGTGCAATTTTAATGGTGGACGATGAAATTTTTGGTTGTGATTGTGCTTAAATTACCCGATGGTGGCAACAGAGGTAGCTAGATTAAATGGGTTTTCTATAGTGCAACAAAGGTATATTGAATGGGTTTCTTAATGGTGACAACAAAGGTGGAGGATGATTTTAATAATGAGATGAGTTTCTTAATAGCACAATTAAATATCGATTGAAGAATTTTTAATGCAAAAAAGTTTTCGACTGAAGTTTTGGACCAAAGAAAGGAAGAAGATGAGGAAATGGATCTATTTTTTTGGTAAATTCCGATGATGAATTTTATTGAATATATGGTAATTCTTTGTAATCTTTACATAGTGACAATGTTTATGTGATGATTTTGATAGTGAATTTAGTTGTGAGCAGTGAATTTATGGTGGCATAGATATGAATTTGATGATGACGATGACGGCGATGGAGGTGGTTTGATGGAGTTTGGTGGTGTTCTAATGAAGAAGATGCAATTAGGTGACATGAATTTTTTTTAATAAAATCTGATGTGGCAGTGATGAGGCAGCGATGTGGCGCGAGTGTAAATCACTTTTCATCATGTGACTTGTAGGTGCGCAAGGGTGGATATAAATTCACTTTTACATAGTTGAGGTGTGTATTAGGACACTTTAACAGTTTGAGTGTGTCTTGGACTTTTTGAATATAGTTTAAGGTGAAAATGATGATTTTTTTTTGAAAAAAAATGAGACATTTTTAGGAAAATCCTCACCATGAACACGAGTCAGAGTGGTGAGTTGAGCTTGAGATATGAGATATAGTATATGGATTGCGCATCCTCATGGGTCCTACTTGGAAGTTGTAAGCTCGGTGAATTTATACAGTAATACGAAAAGTTATGCAATGACTTTCACCTTCTATTCCATCCACATTGCATTCGCATAGACATCTTTTACAATTTCTTTAGTTTTCATGACAGGTGTTTATTTCAGGTATATTCTACGTATATGTTTTTGCTGTTTTTGCTTTTGTTCATATATTAGAATTATTGTTAGGAGACTGTGTCAGATACAGTTTAGCACTTTTCTCCTTGCAGGTGGTGTGCTCATAGTTTTCTTTACTTATATTTTTTCCTACTTTGCTGAATCGGCCTATGATACCTACTGAGTACAAGTGAACTGTACCCATCCCTATTGTGCCCTTTTGATGGATATCCCCAGTATGAGCGCTAAGCGAGTTGACTGAGTTTGCACGTGAGATAGTTGTCTATAATTCATTACAATTGTCCGCGACGAGTTATCATATTTTGAAAATAGTTAACAATGACATCATTACTCACATTTGCAAATACATCACGCTCTATGTAACATACTAAACAATAATTTAAATACGATCGACAATACAATTATACATTTTTTAACAACTTGAGAAATAAAGGAAAGTCAAAAATAATAATCAATAAAATATATTAAGTCAACTGTCAACATATATTAAATATAAGTAAAACTCACGCTGCTTTAGGGTGTGTTTGGTTTGAAGGAAAATATTTTCTGGAAAATGTTTTTCAATTTTCTCATGTTTGGTTGGTTTAAATGTTTTGAAAAATGTTTTTCAAATCAATTTATTTTCCTTAAATCTAAGAAAAATGACTTTTATTTAAAAAAGTAAGGAAAACATTTTTCAAAACTCTCTTGCAACCTCACTCATCCATAATCTATAATATATTAAAAGTATTAAGCCCCTTAGAAAAGTGATTTGAACTTTTTGTCCTTCTTTAAAAGACTCTTCTTTAGACAAAATTGTCTTTTCACTATTTTCTTCAATTTATTATTTAATTATTTTTTTATATTAAATAGACTCCTAAAATATATGGAAGGAGAATCAATTAAGATTTTTCTTTAAACTGATCAATTAGAAATATACTCCTAAATTCTTTAATTTATTATTTAATTATTTTTATTATATTAACTAGACTCCTAAAATATGTAGGACTCTTAATATGGAAGGAGAATCAATTAATTTATTTATTTGTACTGATCAATTAGAAAAATACTCTTAAAATAAGATAGAAAATAGTTTTAAAATAGGACTCTATTAAAAAAATACTTCTATAAATATTAAGATGCACGTTAAACTAGAGAAGAAATGGATTTACTAATTGGAAAAATATGATTGATACTCATCTAACTTGATTCGGTTGCATGTCTAGATTGATGGATGCTTAATTTTCTAACCCTCAACTTTTTCACTATTTTTGTCAACATAATATAATCCAATATGTGTGTATATATATATATATCTTCTTTGTTTTCATTCAAGTCATTCTTTAGTGTCAAAATTTTTGCTCAGACAAGAATTATTTTCATCAAAACTGAAGCTTTGTGATCACTATTGCATTATTTTACTGTAGTTTACAGATCGTATATGAATTTTCAGGAGGTAGATAAATGTCCGACTACTTTGAAGAATTTTTTTAGGTAAAGGTTAAGTTTAATTGTATTATTTTTATATCTCTGTTTTGACATTTTTTTGTGTAAAGGTAAAGTTTAGTTGTATTATTTTGATATATCTATTGTCTTATTATTTTGTTATAGTTTACAGATGGTAGATGAGTAGCGGAGGACTTTGAGAAATTTTTTGTGTAAAGGTTATGAGTGGTGGAAGACTTTGAGGAATTTTTTGTGTAAAAGTTAGATTTAATTATATTATTTTGATGTCCCTATCATCGTATTGTTTCGTTGCAATTAACAGGTGGAAGATAAATATTGATTGACTTTGAAAAATTTTTTTGGTAAAATTTAGGTTTAATTAAATAAATTCTCCAAAAGATGTTGAATTTAATTATTGTATTCATCATTATTATTTAAACAAATATCCTATTTAGTGTAACGTTTTAACTCAATAAAGTGAGGTACACGCGCGAGGTGCGTACACCTAACCTAGTAAGTTAGAAATGTTCATACAACTCTCAAAATCACCCACTCCTACTCCGACCCCAAATCTCCTACCCTCCACCCCACCCCTACCACCCCATCCAAAATAAATATTTCAAATTATTTCCTACCTCATCCCCTACCCAAAGCCCAAACCTGTAACCTCTCCCAATCCCCAAACCCCCAAAAAATATTTTTAAGAAAAAAAAACTTTTTTCCATCAAAATTTACGGGTGGCGTGACACCCTGACGGGCCTTAATAAATCCGCCCCAGCTTGCAGGAGTCCAAAATGTCTATAACCACACAAGACCAGGCATTACTCCAATAGACAGTGCATCCTGTTACAAAGAAGACGACATAAAACATAATAGCAAAAACGTCAGTAACATACATAAATGCAACTAAAGAAGTTGACAAAACCCCTATATAAATAAGAATAAAAGCAAGCAATCTATTGAGGGTTTGTTCTCCATATTGAGTGATTGTCGGGAGGAAATCGATGATTTTTTGTTCAGTTACCCATAGCAAGAAATCAACTATTATTTGATATAACTCGGAAGTTTGTCTTATTGTTCCAAATAAAAAATTATCAGATGAATCACCAAGCCAATTGACTATGAATATGGTTAAATATGTTTAATGCACCTCCAAAGAATTGAACAATTGAAAGAAATTAAAATGAATGCCTAAATTTTTTTTAGCAAATCGTAACCAGACATTTTAGACACTAAACCATTCAACGGATTCTACCATGTAATACGACACATGAATTTGGAAAGATTAACGACAATAGCAATAAATTTCAAAACGCAGGACATTATCTCTTGTATATGTTGACCCCTATTTTACTCAAAATTTTATCCTTTTAAAATATGAGTAATTATAAAAATCTCAATTTTCACCTTCTCTCTGTAAAAAATCTTATACACAACACTATCCTCTATTACAAATCTCATACTCTCTTCCCTCTTCTTCCTATTAAAATCCACCCTTTTCTTTTTCTTCCCAGATCTTCAAACTTTTTAATTTCCAACCCTAGATCTCTATTCTCCTCTTTATCTCATTCAAATAATAGGCCAATATTCATTCACCCACTACGATGGTGGGACAAAACACCGCCATTGTACCCACCACCCAACCACCACTACTCTATCTCCAACAATTCTAACTTTTTCTCCTTATGAATTCAGATGAAGACGAGTCAATAATAGGAATTCGAAAATTCGTCGGTGGTGTAAGAGACTTAGTTGGACTTTATTTGATGGCTCGTCAATCGAGTTTACTAACGACAGTGGCCTAAGACAGAGACAAGGGAGTTCGAAGATTCGTCAATGGAGATTGAATATAATGATGTTAATGGAGATACATAAGAATGATGTATCTATTAAGGGAGTTCATAGATACATAAGAATGATGTATCTAATTGGAAAAGACAAAAACATACATCACGCAACCCTCCATCAAATGTACAAAAGCTATGTATCTTTTTGAATATTAGGTTACAGATGCATAGAAAGATGTTTTTGGTTGAAAATTTGACAAAAATTACGTATTAAAATGCTTTTTTTTTTTGCAACCGATAAATAAGATACATTAATCTAAATGCATCTCTCAAATATTAACACACAAGAGTTATGTATCAATAGGTATGTACCATTCGATTAGTCCAATACTTATGTATCACATAATGTCAGCAAAAGCTTTGCTTGAACATGACATTATACAACTGACCTAAAATCATTCTGTTGTTTCATAACATGGGGTAAACCACCATCTAGAATACATGAATCACCTTTGCTCCATTTCGCTGTTATTTTAGTGGCTCGTGCTACATCTTGCATATACCACACAGTTACCATCATCACTACTAAAAAAAAGAGAAAAACTGACCACAAAAATCAACCACAAGTGGTCGGTTTTCCTCAATTTCCGATCACAAAATCGATCAAAGAGCGTGCTCGGTAAAATAGTGGTAACTTTTCAAAATGGTCAGTTTTTTTTAAAATATATATATTTTTAAAATTCATTATTATTTTATTAAAATTAAAAAAATGATTTAAAAAAATCAAAATAAACCGACCATAAGTGGTCGGTTTTTTGCAAAAAAAAATAAAAATTGACCATTTGTGGTCGGTTTTTCTGGAAATTTTTTTTAAAAAAATAAAAATCAACAAATGGTCCAACATGCAATACAACAACAACAACAAACCAAATGTAAAAACTACAACACATACAAAATGTTCAAAAAAAGTGTAAAACTGTAAAAACTACAACAATACATACAAAAGTGTACAAACTACAACAAAATGTCTAAATCCAAAGTACAACACATATAAAAGTAAAAAAACTAAAACTCATCTTCATCAAATTCATCCTCGTCTTCCGCATCCTCATCTATACTGATATCATCCAGGGGTAGACCTTTTGCAGCCGAACTGCATCATCAGGACACGGAGGAATAATCTCTGCAGTCTGAATGAAAGAGTTGAACTGCTCCTGCAGCATCTTGATTTGTGATGATAATTCCTCCTCCTTCTTCTGTGCCCTCTCTCTCTATTCAGCAAGATCTTCAGTGAGTTTAGAAACCATATTTTGTAGTCTTTCAATGGTTTCTCTATCAACTGAAGAGTTAGAGTATGTAGGGCCGGATGAACACCTAATATTCTCGCCAAATTTTTTTTTATGGTATCCTTAGTAATGGCCTCTAACTGCAGGACCCACAACTTTATCCCATAACTCCTCCTACATGTTGGGGTAGTGGGTCACCTTGACTTTCAGGAAGCTGAGTACTACGATATTCACTAACGAGCTACGTATATTTGTCCTATATTCAAAGTAAGTTAAAATTAAAAGTCAAAAAATATTAAAGTACTTATACTTGAATAATATCAACTTTGAGAAAAAGATTCATAAATTCAAAATTTGATCCTTACATGGGCAACTTTTGCACCAGGTCCAACCCAGACATCTTCATCAGTCGGGTTCTTTTTCTTTTTCAGATGAATCTCCTCGAATAGCTCACCTGTGGTATGCTCCTACCCTTTTCTTTTTCCTGCATATGAAAAAATTATCAATGTTCAAATAATTAAAAATTTAAATAGACACAAACAATTAAAACTGAAAAAGTTACATACCATTTTTTCATCCACAACAATTATACTTTTGGCACCCGCAGTATGTAGGGAGCCACCCTTGGATGATGCCCAGGCTTTCTTTCCTTTATCCTTCAGCTTGGTATTCTTCGCTATTCCAATAGCGAATATACTATTGCCATAAGGGTTCACTAATCCAGTCAGGTCGTACTAAGTTGGTTCGGACATAATCCAATAGACCGTTAAATCTGGATCTACATCTTCTGAAAAAGTTCCTTTTTATAAGACATGCATTCGCATCATCCCACCAGTAAAATTTCTACAACAAAAATAAAAATATAATATTTAATCTTTTTTTCTAACAAAGTGTTAAGTAGTCGATAAGTTAAATCTTTACATTAAATTCTTGAAACATTCTTTCCCTGTCAATTTCTGGAACCTTTTGCCAATTGGTTCAGTAGTTGTTGAAGTTTCGACAAATGCATTTTCTCACAGTTTGTTCAACTCTAGCATCCGGCCTAAACCTACAACACAAGATCAAATAGTAATTTCATAGAGCATAATAATATAGTAATGAAAAAATGAATAATGTTATTATATTTAGAAATCTTACCTTGTCACATATGGAATAAGATAACGCCTCCAAAAATCATCTATGTCACCTTGCTGCGGAGTAAGTGATGGTGGATGCACTTGCGTGGGCGGATCTGAAGCACCAGATAGAGTGCCTCCAAGCTGAAGATCCGACAACCCAACAGATCCTGCAGAATCACTATGCGAAGCTGCGTGACTGCTACAGGAGGGTACTGAAGATGGTAGTACTTTAAATGGGCCAGCGATCGTCTGATAGTACTGTGATGGTGGTGGAATGGTGATCGGAGCAGAATAAGTCGGTGTAGACCCATGAAGTGGCCCCACATGCGTAGGAGTAGGAACCGAATACTAAGACAACGTAGAATATGAGGGTCGTGCTACAGCGTCAGCAAACCGACCCTCAGATATATGAATACCTGTCGGTCGTCTATACGGCGGAGGTTGTTTTTTCTTTTTTATTTTTGTAAGAACAACTTTTTTCTTACCTTTGTCACCTCTGTCTGACATCTAAATTATGTAAAGGTAACAAGTAGTTAGTTCCTACAAAATGAATATATAAGAAAACATTACAAGTAACTAATTTCAAGTTACTAATTCCCATTTCAAATCGCTCCAACAACACAAGATAAGAATATTTTTATTAATATATAAATTATGAAAAAGTGAAAATAACAATCTTAAACAGCATATTACATATCAATCTTAAACAAGAAACATAAAGGTAAATATATAGTACAAAGCATAAAGACATGATCAATACATAATAAATACAACCTACACAAATTAATCCTCCTCTTCTGAAGACTCTCTACTAAACCATTCATCCTCTTCGAAAGTTTTCTTATCTCCTACCCACTCAGTCTCTTCTTCCACAATATTAACTTCTTCAAATATATTTTTGGGGTGAGTCAAAGTATCCACTAAGTCAACGTCCACTAGCTAGTGATCAATCTGCATTTCATTTTGATACACAGTCTCCAACACATTCTCAACTTTCACCCTTCCTATACTCTTTATTTTGATTACAGCCCATCAATCAGAATTATCACTGCACAACGGATAAGGATCATAATACACTTGTTTAGCATTTTGCGCTAGAACAAATGAATCGTAAACAAGATACGACCTATTGTGCTTTAATTCAATGATTTTATGCTCCTTATGTACTTTTGTGCCTCTTGTGCTTGGATCAAACTACTTAGATCGAAAGAGGATAATTTCTTTTATTGGAAAACCAGTATACTCCAGTTTTAAGATCTCGTGTATGATGCCAAAGTAATCAACATCATCATCACCCTTAACCCAAACACCACCATTATTTATTTTCCTTGTTCAGGAGTGTTGTTCAGTGAAAAATTTGAACCCATTTACTGTGTAATGGGACATTGCATAAGCTTCAACTGGACCCAAAGAAATATCTCTCAAGATTTGATCGTATGCGGCTGCATTTGGTGACTGGTGTACCTAAAAATATTATACATATATGTATTATATATATGTTAATTGAGAAATGTGTAAATGCTTAAAATTTGTAGAAATATTAATACACTTACGAACCTCATATGTAAACCTTGTTTGAAAGGATGCATACACTTGATTTTTGTGGAATTAAGTCTTAAATGAACTGAAGATCCAACATACGAAACACAATTAGTTTCTTTAAGGGACTGAGTAAACAAATAAAATATGTTAAAATTTTAATCTCCTTACTTCAGAAAGGGCTCAACTTTCGGGCAATTCAGCAAGACATACAAAGTTGTTGATTTGCGCTCCGCGAGAGTGAGTCAGAGACGTATGGTCTTTTTAGCCTTACAACCAGATTGATTGAAAATTGATATCGATTGAAAATAAGGCCCATTCACATCATCCTGATGATGATTCGGTCAGTTTCTTGAACAAGCAACTTCATCACGAAAGTAGTATGAAGAAAATTGAGACATTTCTCTCGCAAGATATGCCTTAACTATAGAGCCTTCCACCCTATGTTTATTTTTTGGACTCCTTTTCAATTTTTCAATTGCCCTACAAAATCTTAAGATTAGATGTTTACTATATTTTAAAAAGATATGTATGAATTTAAATATGTTGCAATTTCTTATCATTCGAATGGATACATCCACCTAGTTTGAACTAGACTGCCTAGCCGATCTTCGTGCACAAGGTAAATGGAAAGATGTTCCATCATATCAAAGAACGCTGACAGAAAAATCTTCTCCAGCTTATTGGTGATAACAACAATATTACTTTTCATTCGCGCCAGATTTTCTTCTTTTAATGTGGTGGCACATAAGTCTTTAAAGAACAAACTGATCTCTGTTATTGGTTTCCATATGTTTTCAGGTAAACCAATAAAAGCATTTGGAAGTAATTGTTCCATAAAAATATATCAATCATGGCTTTTCATTTCATGCAAGATTCCTTATGCCATATCAACCCTCTTTCCCAAAGTTGAGGCATATCCATCGGGCATCTTTAAACTTTGGACCCACTCATATATTTGACGCTTTTGATCAAACTTGAATGTAAAACTAGCCTTGGGTTTAAGAATACTTCCATTGGGACCCTCCTGTAAGTGTAATTCTCTGCGTTTGCAATATTCTTGTAAGTCAAGTCTGGCCTTAGGATTATCCTTTGTTTTACCGGTGACATCCACAACTGTGTTGAATAAGTTATCAAAATAGTTCTTCTCAGTATGCATGACATCAACATTATTTCTAAGTAAATTATCTGACCAATATTCTAACACCCAAAATATACTTTGCTTAGTCCAGTTATGCAAAATGTCATATCCATTAAGCCTGTATAATGGTTCCTCGCTGGCTTTAGGAAAATCCTGAACTATCTTCTAGATGTCATGACCAGACAGCCTTAGAGGTGGAACATCATATTCTTTTCTATTCCTTCTGAATGCATTCTTGAGTCTCCTAAATTCATGATCAGGTGGCAAGAAACAACGATGACAATCAAACCATGAATTGTTCCTGTCATGTCTTAATGTGAAAGATTTTGTTTTTTCCATGCAGTATAGACAAGTCAGCTTTCCAGCTGTCATCCACCCAAACAACATTTCATTAGAAGAAAAATCATTAACAGTCCACATTAGATATGCATGCAGATTGAAATTCTATTTAAGTGAGATGCCCCAAGTTTCAACTCCCTCATGCCATAAAATTTGAAGTTCATCGATCAAAGATTGCAAGTAGACATCTATTTGGCTTTTCGGATTACGCGGGCCAGGAACAATATAATTCAAAAATATATAGGGACTAGTCATCAATATTTTAGGAGGAAGATTATAAGGGGTGATTAATACAGGCCAACTTGAATATGACGCAGCACCAACTGAAAAAAAAAAAAGCCATCCGCACATAATCCCAAACGAATATTTCGTGGCTCAGCTGCAAAATCTAAATAAGTTGCACCAAAATGCTTCCTAGCCTCTCCATCAGATAGATGACACATAACACCAGTGGACCTTCTATTTTCACTGTGCCATCTCATATGAGGAGCTGTGTTGTTTGAAGCATAAAACCTCTTCAACCTTGGTATTAGAGGTAAATAATGTATCTCCTTAATAGCAATTTGATTTCCACTAGAACTACGCTTATATCGAGGGTGCTGACAAAACTTACAGGACTCTAGATTAGTATCTTCCTTAAGTATAACCGGAATCTAATTCCTGTGATGGTATTCAACACAACTATAATACCATCTAACACTGTTCCACAATTCTACTATTCTTGCTTTTCTTTGTTTTTTTGATAACTAAACCACAAGGTCAAGAGCCTTACGCTTTACCAACTGAACTAGACAGGCTCATTTTCATTGTTCTAGTTACATCAAACATAATTAGTAACTTATTTTTATGTAATTTTGTGTAGATGTTCGTTGCCATGTCTTTTATTTCATTAGAATTAATATATTTCTAGCCTTCAAGGACATGTGTGAATGAAGTGGGTTGAGAACCATGGATTCTTGGGGGTAAATTCCAGCACTAGGTGATTTTTTTGTCTCTATCCAAGTCTTACTGGATAGATTATCAGGTATCTCTGTGCTAATAGGAGGTAGCAGGTACCCCATAGAAGTAGTCGAGGTGTGAACAAGCTGGCCCAGACACCACGATTATCCAAAAAAATTAATATATTTCTATGTCAATATGTAATATTAAAGACGCAGTAACTTAAACTTAGTGATTTCCACCTCTACGTGAAATAAATTACCAGATGTCTTCTACCTCGACATAAAATAAGAATTTACCAGATGGTAGATACATATTCATTCTTAAAAATGTAGCCCTTTATCTTCTCTCAATAGTAGAGTGAAACAAAAGGATATGACGTTCCAAGTTTCCTATGAGGAGCATCATCCAGGGCCCAATCCCAAATCTTAGCCCTCCCTTAAGTCTCTTTAGTTTCTGGTTTAATAGTAGATGGAACCTGGATGCCTTTCCTTTTGAGGTTCCCCGGCCCTTAATATTCATTATACCCTCAAAAACTCCTTTTTCCCTAACAAAAACATTCTGAATGATACCCCCCTATGGCTCTTAAGTGGATCTGGGTTGTTCTCTTGCAAGAGTGCTTATAACCATATCTATAGCAAGAGAACCAATCAACTCAACAGCCCTAGTTCCTGGGGTTGGATTTGGAAAGCTACCATTCCCCCAAAGCTAAAAAAATCTTCCTTTGATTTTTAAATCACAACAGCCTCCCCATAAAAGCAACCTTAACCAACAAAGGCATAAACATCTTTCCTTACTGTCACCTTTGTGATAATCTCTAGGAGGATGTTCAGCATCTCTTCTTTGATTACAATCAGGCTAACACCCTTTAGAGGGAACTAATACAACACTACCATGGTGATGCTGACATCACCATCCATAGTTTCTCCCCCACTAACTGGGAAGACACGTGGAAATTGCTCAATCACACTAGTTTGTCAATTATGTTGACTGGCCTACTCCCCTACTCTTTTGCCTTTGAGCTATTTGGACTACTAGGAACAACAATGTCTTTAACAACAAACGTTGTATCCCCTCCTTCAAGAAAGTCTACTCAGAAGCTGTGGAATTCTTTCACATCAGCATTCCTTCCATTCGCAATCCCCACATCACTATCTCCATCAGATGGTCCCTCCAAGCAGGAATTTCTATAAGTTAAACACTAACGGAGCTTTTTTAGGCAACCCATGTAAAGGGGGGGATTGGGGGAGTAGTGAGGAATGCTACAGGGGACTGGGTGGTGGGTTTTATGCAAAGTTTCTACCATACCTTCAATAACGTCATGGAGCTCATGGCTCTCAGGCAGGGTCTCATCCTTGTTTTGGAGCACAGCTTGTACCTTGTGAAGATTAATATAGACTCTCAAGAGGTCATCAACTAGTTAGCAAAAGGTAACTTGTTCTATAATTTTATTATTGATGAATGCAGGTCTTTGATAAGAAGGTTGGACAGACCTCCCATTCACCATAGCTACAGGGAGCAAAACAAAGTTGTTGATGCCATGACTAAAGCAGGAGCAAGGATGAATTACTATGATGGCTGTAAAGTTTTTGCAACCCCTCCATCTTTTGTAGCCCATGATGTCTGGGCAGACTTAGAAGGAAAATGTTATCCTCGAAATATCCCTTCGTACTCAAACTGTGTAGGGCAACGTCCAATTATTTTTGTAATGGAGCCGGACTAAGCTCCAGAACCATGTAACTCTGGTTAATTTTAACTATCGGTAATTACCAAAAAAAAAATTGTCATAAATAACAAAAATTGAATTCAAACAGAGACTGACATCTTTAATCGAACAAAAATGGCATGTCATTCAAAATAGTACAATGCACTTAGGAAGTTGACATTCCTCATTCCAAAGAACTAAAAAAAAAAAAAATCAATGAAAAAACAATAGTTGAATACTATTACTTATTTTCTGGATAATTTCCTTAACTAGTTTAGCTGGCAATTATCCGTTCTAGTTAGTGAAAGTTGGAAAAGGATAAAAAAAAAGGTTAAAAAGGAATTGGTGTTTCCTTCAATTTTTTTCCCTTGAATGTTGAAAGCTGAAAAGATGTATAATCTTTTTCTTGAAAAAAAATTGGTTGTTGGGTTGTTAAAAAGTTTAAAAATATTATAAAAAATTGAATTAAGTATGACGGGTTGAACTTTGGGCAGCGTTGGCATTAGCCCATTTATTTTTATGGGAAAATTATCTCCTGTAATATTATTAGATCTAAAATAACAAATTTTAGCAAAATTTTTAGATAACTGTATTAATAGCAATTTAGTTACAATTTATAGCAACTTATTAAAAGATATATTATTTTAATTGTATTTTCAAAAATCATTTTTAATTATATAATTTCAAATCAGTTCCATATTTATAGGGTTGTAATCAATATTTTCCTTAAAAGGTCTATTGATAATTATGATAAATACTAGTTATATTAGGCCAACTCATGATAATAATATATTAATAAAAATATAATATGTATCATATTTTCTTAAAGCACAATTATAGAATTTAATGACATATTAAACATGTATTGTCGATAAGTTCTCATAACTACTAAATTTTTTTAGTTATTTAATTCAATAATTTTTGAGCAAAAAATGATTTATGAAAAAGGAAGCTTGGTAGGAGGATGAGCAAATACAAATAACTTCATATTTTGTAAGTAACATGATTTAAATTATATAAAATAGTTACAATTTGATGAAAATTATAAAGTGAAAAATATGGACATTTTTATGATTTGTAAGCATATAAGTTTTTATTTATTCATAAAAAAAATGATCATTTTGACAGTTATTAAGTTTTAGTTTCGCTCATAATATTTTATGGGACAAAAATTTAAACTAGTTAAATTTGACGATTTCAATCTAGTATTAGCCAAAATTAAGGAAAAATCATTGAATGAACCTCAAGAATCAATTTAGTTTTTTATATATAGTTTATGAATAAAGTATTAATTATCAATTAAATAACAAGTTGATCTAATTTAATTTAACTTTAAAATTTAATCAAAGTGACTATTAAAAAGTGTCACATAAATTGAAATAAAGAAGAAGAATAAATAAGTTCTAATAATGCTTCAGTTGAAAATGTAACGTATATAGCTTCAAAATTGGCTTAATTTTAAAAAAATGCATAATGAAAAATATGTAAAAGTAATTTAATACTTCTTTCGATTCATATTATATGGTGTTTTTAGCTTGAATATAGTTCCTGTGAAATCAATTACCCTTATAAAATAAAAAAAGTCTTTATTAAATTATACTCATTTAAGTAGTATCAATTTAATATTATTTCTTGATTGTGTAAACTTTTATTTATTTATATAATATTAATTTGAGTTTTCTTATTAATATATTTTAAATTATCTAAAAAATTATTTCTAATTAAATGTGAAACCCAAAATACCATATTATAATATGAATAGGGGGAAGAAAATAATATTCACAATAATTTTTTTTTTCGATTTCTCATCTGGTGTCTGGTGCCTGCATTGGAGCCTCGACTAATTCGGATCACGCGTTGTAGGGTTCAATAAGGTGGCAGCACTCCCAACATATTCACAATGAGCTACGGATGAAATCTAAAATGCCATATAATATGAATAGTATCATGAATAGGGAGAAGAAAGAAAAAGGTAAATCATTCACAAAAAGTGGGCCATAAGGAAAAAAAAACAACAAAACTCAAGAGTATGCCCACGTGTATTTTATCAACCAATTGAATTATTTATAAGTATTCCCAAACTGACCCTGTGAGAACGACCAAAAAGGTCATCCTCACATATATATAGTAAAAATATGTTATTTTTTATTAAAAAGATTACACACCTTTATTAGATAACTTTATTAAAAGAAGATTACGTGTAAATTAAATTAATGTTCCAAAAAAGTATCTGAATCACCTCTCTCTCTCCATTCAAATTTTCTAATACTCAACCTAACCTCTCTCTTTCTCCATTATAATACTCAACCTTCAAAACTTTATTGAAATTTGTGTCTCCATTAACTTACTCAGATAATATTTATATTCTTCCATTGCAAATACAAGATTGAAAAAAAATGGGCTTCATATTATATTCATCTTCTTCGTTGAAAAAAGTGGGTGTTTCATAGCTAATATTCATCTTCTTTTCGAAAAAACACAAAATTGATATATTTATTTTTTTTCATTCTCTATTGTGAATCATGTCTAAACCAAAATTCGATCCTACTCGTTCGCGTAGAAGTCCTAGAATAATCGAAAATAGTAGCCCCATTCATCTTTCTAGACCTTCGTTTGATTTAGGTTGTTTCACTCCTTCTCTTCTATCCAAGTGTAAAAAGAGATTGTTGAAAGTGGGTCTTACAACAAGAAGCAAAATCAGTGCTTGTCCGATAAAATTGAAGTTCTGTTTGTTGAAGAACCATCGAAGAAGCTCAATTTGAACATGGATATTGAAAAAAATCTCAACAAAAAGGTTGTTATTCCTCAAGATAAGAGAAATTATAAGAGAAAGAATATGATTAGTGAACAATTGTCGGACTCCAATTTTGAAGATAAGATTCCATTACTCAAATAAAAAAATCCAAGTGTGGAGGCATACATAGACATAGATATTGTATTTTGATGTTTAATTATTTGGTTATTACTGTATGTTTTCTTAAGGTTTGTTGGTAGGGTTAGGCATATTTTGGTTAACACCGAAAAAAACAAAAAATAAACCAAAATTTAAATTTGATTTTGGTTTTTTGGGTTTTCGGTTCGATTTCGATTTTTAATTTATAAATTTCGGTTATACGGTTCGATTTTGGTTTTTTGAAAAATAACGGTTAAACCAAAAATCCGAAATTATATTAATAACATATATATATTATTAATTTATTTTATATATAATATAATATATTTAATATATAAATAATAAATTAATAAATATATAATAATTTTTTTATAACCCTAATTTTCTAAACCTAAAACATATCAGATATATCTTCATTGTTCAGTTCTTCACAGCAGCTGTTTCTAAACCTATTTTTCTTTACAAATTGCAATCGCCAATCAGTCAAGGACTCAAGGACACCGGAGGCGGGCGATAGACTGCCGGTGACAACAACGACGAAGACTCCCTTTCTTTACGACGAGTCTACGACACTGGAGGCGGTGATCTACGCATGTATGAAGCATGGTAGACCAATCGGTTCCAAATGAAACAATTCTTGAAAAGTAAAAGGAGCAAATAATCATAATAAGAAGGTAATGGGCTCTTGAAGAGCCTACGACATAACACTTCATGAAACCTTATAAGAGGTTCAAGTACCTGAAAATAATAAAGTGATGAGATCTCAAAATGTTATGTCACACTGTGAACCGATGTAAAATGATATTTTATCAATAATATCTTTGATACAATATTAGCGCAATATTGTGAAAGATCACAAGGATATGAATTCTACGTTTATTTAAGCATGCTGACGTAGAAACATTTATCAAGTGACATGAAAGAATGCATCTTGATAAGTGTAAAACTTATTTGATTTTCAGTCCATATACTTGAAGATGTCATATATGAAATGTTGAATATTGTCACTGAAAAATTTATATGAAACTTTCTAAGGATTCAAAATGTTTGAAGTATATAAAAGTTTCTGGGAAACTTATTTAGAATCCTTATATTGTATAAGCTTATAGCTTGAAAATTATTGGAATTTTTGGAGAGTTTTCAAAAGCAATAGATTATTTGTTGAAATGAGAAATATACCAAATCGGATTGGACCCAGAGTACCATATCTTAGTGTAATTGGTGCACTAATGTATCTTGCAAATACTACAAGGCCTGATATAACTTTTTCAGTCAATTTGTTAGCAAGGTATAGTTCTACTTCTATTAGGAGACATCGAAATGGGATAAAATACATGAGCTTATTTTATTCTAAAGTTGCAGTCCCGATCTTATTGGTCATGCTAATGTTTGGTACTTATTTAACCTGCATAAATCTCGGTCTCAAACATGCTATGTGTTCACATGTGGATACTTCCAGATCTTGGAGATATATAAAGTAGTCTATCATAACCACTTTATCGAACGATGCTGAGATAATAGTCATTCATGAAGTAAGCCGAGAATGTGTATGGTTAAGGTCCATGATACATATTATTTGAGAAAAATGTGACAAACTATCCATGATTTTGTACGAAGATAATGCAGCATGCATAGCACATCTTAAGGGAGGATTCATAAAAGGAGATAGAACGAAGTACACTTCATCAAAGCTTTTATATACACATGAGCTACAAAAGGAATAGTAATATTAACGTGCAACAGATTTGTTCAAGTGACAATGTGGATGATTTATTCACCAAATCTTCTCCAATTGCAACTTTCAAGAAGATGTTTCACAAGATTGGGATGCAAAGGTTCAAGGATGTTCTCATTAGGGGGAGTTGATACGCGTTGTACTCTTTTTACCTTACGAGATTTTGTCCCACTGGTTTTTCTTTGTAAGGTTTTTTAATGAGGCAACCTATATGCGTATTGTTAGAGATGTGTCCTATTTTTCCTTCACCAGATTTTTTTTCCCACTGGGTTTTTTCTAGTAAGGTTTTAACGAGGCACATTATCTATCTAGACCGGGGAGTGTTATAAATGTATTTACATTACAGTGAATGTCTATCAAGATCTAATAAAATCTAGTTGATATATATCAGGATTTGAAGTATCTGTCTTTTAGTCAGAAACTAGGAGTATTTTCCTCAATAAATAGAAGGGTTTTATTCATTGTATTCCCAATCTGATGATCTCTCATCCCTCAAGAGAAATAAGAATTATTTCTTCTTCTCTGCCTATTTATTCTTTCTTGTTATTATTTTATATTTCATAACAGGATATTTATTTTTTAGTTTTGCATAAATACATAACCTAAATCTATTTTTCTATTTAATGTTTGGTCATGTAACTAAAATACTTACTAGACTTGTTTTAGCAAGTTTTAAATATTTTTGAATTATGATTAATTTTATATAACTTATTAATATGCAATATTTATTTTATATGATTTTATTATTAATATTTTTTTGTTAAATATTTTACTGTCGTCAGTCATAGCTTATTTTGTATTATTTTTTCAAGAAACACCTAAGATAGTTGTATCTTGCTAGGACTAAAGAAATATATAAAGTACAAGTCAATTATATGTTTCTACAAAGACTTTGGCGAAAAAAACTCAAAAATTCAGAAAAAATCTGAAGTTGAAAATTTTGAATTTTATTAATTTGAATTGTTTATTGATTTAGAAATTCGACGCAAATTTTTTGTTTTGGTATTTTAAAAAAAATCAAATAGACCCGATTCATGTACGTACAACCCTAAGTCGTTGATAATGTAAAATTATTTTGTATAATTATATAGTTTAACCTATAATAAACATGTCAAAAAAAAATTTTGTTCAAAGTTATAAATTAATATTTCATATAGAATTTATTTATCGTTATCAAATAAATAACCAAACTGTGTCAAAATATTTACAAAGTTGGTGCACTAGGACTTTAGAACGAAAAGAAAAAGGTACAGAAATATATGAATAATTGTGCCTGTAGATCAAATAAATGTTGCTCCCTCCGTCCTATTTTACTCATCTCAATTTGACATTACACATTAATTAAGAAAAATAATTAATAACATGACTATTTTATCATAGTATCCCTATTAAATGATGTTTACATTTTAATTTGGAGAAAAAATGATTAATAATAAGGGTAAAAAGGAAAAAAAATTGTTTGTCTTGATTAATGACAAATGACAAGTAAAATGATAAATCAAATTAAGAAATTTGGGACGACTAAAATGGGACGATGGAAGTACTAAATCACTACTAGCAGAGATGGACAATCCAATTAATAAGACTCATGGGGCTAAGTATGGCAACTAATTAGAGACAAAAAGTCTTCAATATCATAAATTTTAATAAAAATTACATAAATCTCGATAAGTTTACTCATATTTACACTGTATCTCAATTTTTTTTAAAATCTCATAAAATTTTGATTTTTTGTTTTCCAAATACATATAAGTTAAGTGAGATACAAGTTAGTTATTGTAATACCCCAGGAAATTTTTCGTTGAAATTTTGTGCATAAACGTGTTGGGTTCTATCTTCTAGAATAAATTATAAAATTTTCATGCGGAATGTCTTAGATTATGACCCACCATTACGTAGAGTATCGAATAATCTTTCCAACGATATATAGATTATCCAAAACAGATACCCGAGCGACGAGTTATGAACATTCCGATCGAACCGTGAAGAGTAGTGAACAGTAAAACGTGCGGGAAAAAGTACTGAGGCCTGGTGTATTTTTGATCCAACTTTAAACGATCATAACTCCTTGTACATAATGATCTGGATGATCTACTATATATCAATGGAAAGATCTGTGAGTCCTCTTTCCAATGAAATTGGTTTCATCCAATTTGTCTATCGGAGCAAAAAGTTATGGTCGATCTACTTCAGCTTACCAAAAGCAAATTTTTGGGTCAACTTCAAATGATCATAACTCCTCGTACACAATGATCTGGGTGAGATACTATATATCAACGGAAATATATGAGCTTCCTCTTTCTAATGAAATTGGTTTCATCCAATTTGGATATCGGAGTAAAACGTTATGGTTGATCTACTTCAGACTATCAAAACAGTCCACCAAAGGACAGATTCGAGAATTATTTGATTTTCAGGGGCGTTTTGGTCATTCCCCCTCACCCAAAATCCATCCAAACCCTATATTAAAGCATATTAGAAGCATTATATGTTATATTTCATCAAATTCCCTCAAAAAAAAAACCCTAAGCTCCTACATCCAACTTCAAGAACCTCCAAAGTTCACCATTAATTCTGCAAATTTATTCAAGATTCCAAGTTCCTAGTTAGAGAACTCCAAAACCATCATTCAAAGGCACGATTAACATCTCAAAAATGAGTATCGATCTAAAGTTCATCATTCAAGGTATGTGGGATTTTTTCAACAAGAACTCTCTTTCGTTCTTGTGCCCAAAAGTAGTTTTCTTTACACAGGCATGATTTTTATTTGATTTTTACGAATTTGAAGCATGAACCCATATCTTATGATGATTATTATGAAATCTTGATGTTTATGATTTTAAAAGATGAATTTACATGTGTGGAGATATAAAGCATGAATCTTGAATGATATTTATCATAATTTTGATATTTGGGTCGTGAATCCCTATTGGAAATTGTATTTTTTTGAGAAAGTGTATGTTATAAACATGTTGATGTTAAATATTTGAGATATTTTGAATGATTTGACATTTTGGTCTTAATGGAGTTGTTTTGAACTCGAGTGTGAAAGAAATCCACAACGTGGTTGATTTTGATAGATGGGAAGCATGATGGCTTCCGATGTATATTTATATATTACTGAAATTGTTTTATTGTGGATTGTCTTTGAAATGATCTGAGCTAAGTCCGAGAGAAATCTTTAGCACAGAGTGGGAGGTATAAAGCGACCTTACTTCCCTAGAACTATGTGCCCCCGTAGGAGTGAGCCTGAGGCTGATTTATACAGTGATCACTAGTTTGTGTGGATTTGATATCAATAGTCCTACTCCAATGGCAAGGATATGACGGCTCTCCCCAACATGGGTTGTACGTTGGACTCCATGTAGCTCACATGGTTTATGTCGGTTATAGGATCTCCCAGTGTGTGTGTGTGTGTTTCCTTGTGTCTATGGTGAATGGTGAAGTGATTTTAAAGTGGAATTGTGAAAGTTATTCTTTCAAAAGATTTAAATGATATTTACATTATGAGAATTGATATTCTTGATGAACTGAAAGTGATTGACAAATTATATGATGACTCACATGTGTTATTGTACTTATTTCATCTTTTCATGATTATGATGATTTTCTTCGAGCTATGTAAGTCTTTCATACATCCTGTATTTTTCTTATAAATATTTATGATGATGATGTTTATACAACTGCATACACCCCCATATACCCGATTTCTTTCCATGGTACTGACCCACATCTTCGGATGTGGGCTGTATTTTCTTGGAATGTAGGTTCAGGTGCTCAGTTCCAGGTTCGACAGTGATTCTTTGGGAATGCTGTTCTACATTCTCTGTTGTGGTGAGTCCTCATGTTCCGAGGACGTGATGTCTGATGTTGGTTTCACGGAATCGTTTACATTTGATAATTGAGTATGAGTCAGTTGGGGCATGTCTCAATGGCTCGCTGGTTTTATTGATTTTCTTATAGGCTTGTCAGACTAGTATAGATGTTGGGAGTTGACTAATAAGTCGTATTTTGTTATCTTTCTGAAATTCTTTTATTCTTGGATGATGATTACTCTGTTGATATTCGAGGATTATTTATTGAAACCCCATTGATTTGTATTGAACTGAATGAAAATGGCTCAAAAGGTTAGCTTGTGGCTACTCGTAGCCTCAAGCACCGTGTGATGCTCCGGGACCCATTTTTCAGGGCGTTTCAAACTTGGTATAAGAGACTAAGGTTTTAAGGTGTCCTAGGGAGTCTGACAAGCCGCGTTAAATAGAGTCTTGATCATCGGTGTGTAGCACGCCTCATTTATAAGAAGAGGCTACAAGATGTTTTAGGAAAAAGTGTAATTCTTTCTTTTAGAAGTCTATCATGCTTAAAGTGTCTCTCTCTACTATTGATTCGTGCTCTCCTCTTTTAGAAATATGCCTCCACGTCGAGCAAGAAGAAATAATGATGGTCAGCAACCTCAACCCAGCACCCATTGAATAAAAACGTGTCTCATGCTGAATTTTGGGTAGCCTTTCAGGCACTGGCCCAAGCTGTGACTGCAAATGTTCAGGCCAACCCGGCCTCGGCTCCACAGCAGCAGGGAGGTGATTCAGCTGCTGCCAGGATCCGTGACTTCGTGTGGATGAATCCGTCGAAATTCTATGGGTCCAAGTCTGATGAGGATCCACGGTTGTTTTTAGAGGAGGTTTGGAAGATTACTCAGGTGATGCATGTATCTGAGGAACATAGTATGGAGTTGGCTGTGTATAGGTTGAAAGACCTTGCTTATGATGGGGTTGTTGCTTGGAGGAAAGGTAGAGGTGAGGGAGCTATCCCTACAACTTGGCAAGAGTTCCAGGATGCATTCCTGGATAAGTTTTTCCCTTTGGAGATGAGGGAGGCGAAGGTGGAAGAGTTTATGAACCTGCGATAGGGCTTTATTACTGTTAGGGAGTACTGTCTAAAGTTCAATCAGTTGGCCAAGTATGCTCCTAACTTAGTGGCTGATAATCGGGCTAGTATGAGTAAGTTTATGACTGGAATGTCTAGTTATATGGTTAAAGAGTGTAGGCCTGCTATGCTGAATAGTGAGATGAATTTTTCTAGGCTGATGACTCATGCCCAACAGATTGAGGTAGATAAAATTAAGGAGAGAGATAGAATAAGAGGGAATAAGAGAGCTAGGTCCGAGCAGCATGGACAGGGTCAGACTAGATCGTAGGGAGGGAGTCGCCTTTAGTATCAGGATCGTTCGTCTATGCCAGCACCGTCATCTGCTAGAGCTCCCGTGCCTAGAGGTAGGCAGGAAAAAGGTAGCAAGTCATATGCATCCAGGTCCCAGTACAGTGCTGGCAGTAAGCCAAATCATCCCTTGTGTCCTAAGTGTGGTAGGGCTCATTCGGGTGAGTGTTGGGGTGAGAAGAGGGGTTATTTCTGGTGTGGTGACATGGGTCACAGAGTTAGAGATTGTCCACAGGATGGACAAGGGCGTCGTGACTATCCCCCTCAGACCCAGACTCAAACTGTTAGTTCTTCAGTTCCAGTGACACGCCCAGCCCCAGCTCAGGGCGCCTCTTCTAGCAATGCTTGCGGGCAGCGCCAGAATAAATTCTATGCTTTACCGTCCCGCCAGGAACAAGAGGACTCTCTCGATGTTGTTACTGGTATGCTTCATATATTTCAGTTTGATGCGTATACCTGTTGGATCTTGGATCCTATTTCTCATATGTTACACCTTTGATTGTTGTGAATTTTGAAATGAGTCTTGAGATTATTCCTGAGCCTATCCTAGTTTTTACCCCAGTGGGTGATTCGATTGTTGCCCAGAAAGTGTATAAAAATTGTCTTATTACCGTTCTTCATAGAGTCTTGTTGGCCGATCTGATTGAGTTAGACATAGTAGATTTTGATGTGATTCTGGGTATGGACTGGCTGTATTCTTCTTATGCCTCTATTGATTGTCGGACCCGAGTGGTCAAGTTATAGTTTCTGGGTGCATCCGTGTTTGAGTGGTCTGGGAATTCTGTGTCACCCAAGACTCATTTTATCTCTTACTTCAAAGCTAGAAAGCTTATTTCCAAGGGGTGTATTTACCATTTGGCTAGAGTCAAAGACACTAAGTCTGAGACTCCAACTCTCCAGTCTGTTAACGTCGTCAATGAGTTTTCTGATGTCTTTCTGGATGATCTCCTAGAGATACCTCCTGATAGAGAGATAGAGTTCGAGATTGATCTTTTTCCCGATACTCAGCCCATTTTTATTCCTCCTTACCATAAGGCCCCTGCAGAACTTAAGGAGTTGAAAGAGCAACTCAAAGATCTACTAGATAAGGGTTTCATAAGGCCTAGTGTTTCTCCTTGGGGTGCTCCTGTGATGTTTGTAAGAAATAAAGATGGCTCTTTGCGTATGTGTATTGATTAGCTCCAACTAAATAAAGTCACCGTAAAAAATAAGTACCCCCTTCTGAGAATAGATGATTTGTTTGACCAATTGCAAGGTGCATGTTATTTCTCAAAGATAGACCTTCGTTCCGGCTATCATCAACTCAAAGTTAGGGAGTGTGACATCCCAAAAACCGCTTTTAGAACTCGTTATGGCCATTTTGAGTTTCTTGTTATGTCTTTTGAGTTAACTAAAGCCCCAGCAGCTTTCATGGACCTCATAAATCGAGTGTTCAAACCATATCTGGATATGTTTGTCATAGTGTTCATCGATGATATACTGGTGTACTCCCGTAGTGAGGATGAACATTCTGATCATCTCCGAACTGTCTTGCAAACCCTTAGAGATCACAAGTTATTTGCGAAGTTCAGTAAGTGTGAGTTTTGGCTAAGGTCAGTTGCTTTTCTAGGTCATATCATTTCTTTCGAGGGTATTAGAGTTGATCCCCAAAAGACCGAAGCTGTTAGAAATGGGCCTAGACCTATTTCTCCGGCTGATATCCGAAGTTTCTTGGGTTTAGCTGGTTATTACCGCCGTTATATTGAGGGTTTCTCCTCTATAGCGTCTCCTATGACTCGGTTGACCCAAAATAAAGTGAAGTTCTTGTGGTCCGAATCTTGTGAGAAGAGTTTTCAGGAGTTGAAGACTCGACTCACTTCAGCCCCTATTTTGACTTTGCCTGATGGTGTTGATGGTTTTGTGGTGTACTGTGATGCTTCGAGAGTTAGGTTGGGTTGCGTATTAATGCAAAAGGGTAAGGTGATAGCTTATGCTTCTAGACAGTTGAAACCTCATGAGAAAAATTACCCCACCCATGACCTTGAGTTGGCTACTGTTGTGTTTGCTTTGAAAATCTGGAGACACTATTTGTATGGTGTCCATGTTGATGTTTTCACTGATCATAAGAGTCTGCAGTATGTGTTTACCTAGAGAGAATTGAATCTTAGGCAGAGATGATAGTTAGAATTATTAAAGGACTATGATATGAGTGTATTGTACCATCCGAGCAAGGCCAATGTTGTGGCGGATGCCCTAAGTAGAGTGTCCATGGATAGTGTTTCACATGTGGTAGAAGGTAAGAAAGAGTTGGCTCGTGATGTACATCATTTGGCTAGATTGGGGGTTAGATTGTTTGACTCTGCTGAAGGTAGTATAGGGGTTCAGAATAGTTCCGAATCCTCCTTGATTTCGAAAGTGAAGGAAAAGCAATAATTAGATGCTAGTTTGGTCAGACTGAAGGAGTTAGTCAAGGACCAAAAAGTAGAGGTTTTCTCCCAAGGGGGAGATGGTGTGTTAAGATTGCAGGGTAGGTTGTGTGTTCCGAATGTTGATGATCTGAGATAAAGGATTATGGATGAAGCGCACGGGGCGCGATATTCTATTCATCCTGGTGCCGCCAAGATGTACCGAGACTTGCGATAAATCTATTGGTGGAGTGGTATGAAGAAAGATATAGCAGTGTTTGTAGCTAAGTGTGCAACATGTCAACAGGTTAAGGTTGAACACCAAAGACCTGGTGGTATGATGCAAGAGTTTAGTATTCCCACCTGGAAGTGGGAAAAGATAAATATGGATTTCGTGATTGGTTTACCTCCTTCCCGACGCCATCATGATTCCATTTGGGTTGTGGTTGATAGGTTGACTAAGTCTGCTTATTTCTTGCCTGTTCATACTTCATATACTACTGAGGATTACGCTAGATTATATATCCGTGAGCTAGTCTGACTACATGGAGTTCCTTTGTCTATCATTTTGGATAGGGGTACTCAGTTCACTTCACAATTTTTGAAAGCTTTTCAGAAGGGCCTTGGTACCCAAGTACTTTTGAGTTCTGCTTTTCATCCACAGACCGATGGTCAGGCTGAGCGGACCATCCAGACCTTAGAGGATATGTTGAGAGCTTGTGCACTTGACTTTAAGGGAAGTTGGGATGATCACTTACCGTTGATAGAATTTGCTTACAATAACAGTTTCCACTCTAGTATTGGCATGGCTCCGTTTGAAGCCTTATATAGGAGGAAGTGTAGATCACCCATAGGTTGGTTCGAGGTGGGTGAAGCGGCTGTGAGTGGTCCTGATTCGGTATTTGAGGCTATGGAAAAAGTTAAGTTGATTAGGGAAAGGTTGAAAACTGCGCAGAGTCATCAGAAGTCATATGCGGATGTTAGAAGGAGAGACCTTGAGTTTGAAGTTGGTGACCTAGTGTATCTGAAAATTTCACCCATGAGGGGGGTGAAGAGATTCGAAAAGAAGGGGAAGCTTAGTCCCCGTTATGTTGGTCTTTACAAAATTCTTAGCCGTGTTGGTAAGGTAGCTTATGAGATCGAGTTACCTTCTGAGTTGTCCTCTGTTCATCTAATATTCCATGTCTCCAAGCTTAGAAAGCATATTAGCGATGCTGTGGTAGTGGATTCCTCTGTGAGTGCCGACATTTAAGAAAATCTTTCTTTTGATGAGATTCCTGTTGAGATTCTTGATTTTAGTGTCCGAAGACTAAGGAACAAAGAAGTTCCCTTGGTCAAGGTGTTGTGGCGAAACCAATCTGTTGAGGGTGCAACTTGGGAAGCTGAGACGGATATGCGATCTAAGTACCCGCACCTATTTTCCGCGAAATCCTATCAAGCCGAAGGTACCGTTCTTTCCTAAATCATGCACTTTTGATAAAATTTGCAGCAGTTCAGCTGTCATTTATTATGTGTTCAGCTAGAGTTTCTGGAATTTATGCATTCTATGTTGCATTTGGAGTGAGAAACGATGTGGTGATGAGTCTAACGAATGGTTTCAGCTGTATGCTCTATTCCCTATCTAATCTTGGAATGTTTAGCATCATTCGAGGATGAATGTTTCCAAGGGGGGGGATGATGTAATACCCCAGGAAATTTTTCGTTGAAATTTTATGCGTAAACGTATCGGGTTCTATCTTCTAGAATGAATAATAAATTTTTCGTGTGGAATGTCTTAGATTATACCACCAATTATGTAGAGTATCGAATAAGATTTCCAACGATATGTGGATCATCCAAAACGGACACCCGAGCGACGAGTTATGAACATTCCGATCGAACCGTGAAGAGTAGTGAACAGTAAAACATGCAGGAAAAAGTACTGAGGCCTGACGTATTTTTTCACTAACTTTAAACGATCATAACTCCTTGTACATAATGATCTGGATGATCTACTATATATCAATAGAAAGATCTGTGAGTCCTCTTTCCAATGAAATTGGTTTCATCCAATTTGTCTATCGGAGCAAAAAGTTATGGTCAATCTACTTCAGCTTACCAAAAGCAAATTTTTGGGTCAACTTCAAATGATCATAACTCCTCGTACACAATGATCTGGGTGAGATACAATATATCAACGGAAATATATGAGCTTCCTCTTTCTAATGAAATTGGTTTCATCCAATTTGGATATCGATGTAAAACGTTATGGTTGATCTACTTCAGACTATCACAGCAGTCCACCAAAGGACAGATTCAAGAATTATTTGATTTTTAGGGGCATTTTGGTCACCCTCACCCAAAATCTGTCCAAACCCTATATTAAAGCCTATTAGAAGCATTATATGTTATATTTCAACAAATTCCCTCAAAAAGAAAACCCTAAGATCCTACATCCAACTTCAAGAACCTCCAAAGTTCATTATTAATTCTGCAAATTATTCAAGATTCCAAGTTCCTAGTTAGAGAACTCCAAGAACCATCATTCAAAGGCACGATTAACATCTCAAAAATGAGTATCGATCTAAAGTTCATCATTCAAGGTATGTGGGGTTTTTTCAACGAGAAATCTCTTTCGTTCTTGTGCCCAAAAGTAATTTTCTTTACAAAAGCATGATTTTTATTTGATTTTTACGAATTTGAAGCATGAACCCATATCTTATGATGATTATTATAAAATCTTGATGTTTATGATTTTGAAAGATGAATTTACATGTGTGGAGATATAAAGCATGAATCTTGAACGATATTTATCATGATTTTGATATTTGGGTTGTAATCCCTATTGGAAATTGTGTTTTTTTTGAAAAAGTGTGTGTTATAAGCACGTTGATCTTGAATATTTGAGATATTTTGAATGATTTAACCTTTTGGTCTTAATGGAGTTGTTTTGAACTCGAGTGTGAAAGAAATCCACAACGTGGTTGATTTTGATAGATGGGAAGCATGATGGCTCCCGATGTATATTTATATATTACTGAAATTGTTTTATTGTGGATTGTCTTTGAAATGATCTGAGCTAAGTCCGAGAGAAATCTTTAGCACAGCGTGGGAGGTATAAAGCGACCTTACTTCCCTAGAACTATGTGCCCCCGTAGGAGTAAGCCTGAGGCTGATTTATATAGTGATCACTAGTTTGTGTGGATTTAATATCGATAGTCCTACTCCGATGGCAAGGATATGATGGCTCTCCCCAATGTGGGTTGTACGTTAGATTCCATGTAGCTCACATGGTTTATGTCGGTTATAGGATCTCCCAGTGTGTGTGTGTTTCCTTGTGTCTATGGTGAATGGTGAAGTGATTTTAAAGTGGAATTGTGAAAGTTATTCTTTCAAAAAATTTAAATGATATTTACATTATGAGAATTGATATTCTTAATGAACTGAAAGTGATTGATAAATTATATGATGACTCACATGTGCTATTGTACTTATTTCATCCTTTCATGATTATGATGATTTTCTTCGAGCTATGTAAGTCTTTCATACATCTTGTACTTTTCTTATAAATATTTATGATGATGATGTTTTTACAACTGTATAAACAGGAGAAAGAAGAGGAGGAAGAAGAGGAGGAGGAGGAGGAGGAGGAGGAGGAAGAAGAAGAAGAAGAAGAAGAAGAAGAAGAAGAAGAGGAAGAGGAAGAGTAAGAAGAGGAGGAGGAGGAGGAGGAAGAAGAAGAAGAAGAAGAAGAAGAAGAAGAAGAAGAAGAAGAAGAAGAAAAAGAAGAATATTAACAAAATTACATTTTAAAAAAATACATTAGAAGATGGAGCATGAATTGCGGATTTGATAGAGCAAGCACCACTTCACAAGGTAATAGCCATGAAAATAGGGATTGGAATGGATGTATCAGATATTTTGAGTTTAAAAGAGCAAGTGTTTACAAAAATATAAATAATGGTGTGACTACAAATATGATAAACAATTATATTTGTGTTTTCTAGTTCACACAAATGAAAAGAATGAGAAAAAATGAAAAGAAAAAAGAAGAAGAAAATAAGGATAAAAAATGAGGAAAAAATACACAAAAAAAAAGGAGAGTAATAGAAAATAGAAAAAATACAAAAAAAAATGAAAAGGAAAAAAAGCAAAAAGAAAAAATGAACAAGAAAAAAAGTGAAAAAAGAAAAAAGAAAGAGAAAACAAAAAAAAAGGAAAAGAAAAAGTGAAGAAAAAACCTGAAAAAGGAAAAAAAAGAGTAATAGAAAATAAAGAAAGAGAAGAAATACATAAGAGAGGTTATGAATGGTAAATAGAGATAATTAATATATAAGAGGGGGCTATGAGTCGTAATTGCTCGAAACTTAAGTTAAATAAGGTAATTAGGAGTCTATATTTGCTAAGCCGTGTAGTTATTCTTGCACTGTATTGACAAAAATTAGACATGTTGATACCAACATTTATGGTCACTTCTATTATAAAAAGAAGTGATAACAAGCAAAGAAAAAGTTTCAAAATTTGATCCAAAGTATCTAATAATAACATCTTATTATGTGTTTTGGTACCTTATTAAAATAAGGGATAACTACATAACTTAGCAAATATAAACTCATAATTATCCTATTTAGCCTGAGTTTCAATTAATTACAATTCATAGCTCCCTCTTGCCTATTAATTATCCCTAATTACAATTCATAGCTTCTCTTATATATCTTCTCTTTTTCTCTATTTTCTATTACTCTTTTTTTTTCGATTTTTCTTTTCATTTCTTTTTCTTTTCTCTTTCTTTATTCTTTTATCACTTTTTTCTTTTTTCCTTTTTTATTTTTTCAGAAACAGCTTTTCTACCTCATCGGAGGTAGTGGTATAGATTGCGTACATCTTACCCTCCCCAGACCCCACTATATGGAAATACACTGGGTTTGTTTTTGTTGTTGTTCTTTTTCGTTTTCCTTTTTTCTTTTTTCCTTTTTTATTTTTTCTCCTTTTTTTTTCTTTTTTTAATTTTTTCTGTATTTTCTATTACTCTTCCTTTTTTCTTTTTTTCTCCTTCTTTTTCTCTCATTTTTTCTCCTTCTGTATTTTTTCTTTTTTTTCCTTTTCGTTTTTTCTCCTTCTTTTTATTTGTGAGAACTAGCAAACACAAATACAAGTGTGAACTATAAAATACAAATATAAATGCCAACTATAACATACAAACAAGTGCGAACTATAAAATACAAATACAAATGTGAACTATAACATACAGATACAAGTGTGAACTATCATTTGTATTTTTTAATTAATGAAAAAGAATGATTGATTTTCTTTCTACGAATACTTGTTTGTATTTCTTGATACCAGTTGTATTTATTGATACAAGTAAATACAATTTAAATTTTTATACAAATACAATATATACAAATACATATTGTATTTGTATTTGTAAAATCATTTATGTCATTTGTTTGTAATTGTATTTGTATCAAGTGATATTTGTTTATTTACAAATATGAATGATAATTTTGACATACAAATACAAAACGGTACATTTGTATCAAATGATACATTACATATTTATATATTTTTAGAATCAAGAAAATACAATTAATACATTTACTTGTTTGTATACAAATACAAATGATAAATTGTACATAATCACGGCTAAATACAATATGCAATCAACTTACAAATACAAATACAAAATAATTCTTTAAAAATAAAAAGGCATCGACGAAAATAGAATACAAATACAAATATAATCTAATTATACAAACACAATAAAACCACAATACAAATATAATCTAATATAATATACAGTCAATTATAAAATACAAATACAAAACAGTTTTTTAAAATACAAGTGTTAATAATATAAAATATAGATGGTGCGATCTAATAAATAGAAATACATCGCAGACTTTAAAATATAAATATAAATACGGTTGTATCAAAGAATACAAAAATATAAATGACAGTGTGACTACAAATACGATACACAATTGTGGTATTTAAGTTATTCTCCATGATTTATGCTCGAGTAGTCATTTTTTTGAAAATACAAAAAACATAAAATAGAACAAAAAAATGCTAAAGAAAATAAGTATACAAAAAATAAAACAAAAAAAATTAAAGAAGAAAAGAAAAAAAGAAAGAGAAATAGAAGTTAGAGATAGAAGAGAGAAAAAAATAAAAATAAAAAATGGAAAAAAATAGAAAAAAGAAGAAGAAAAACACGAAAAAAATATAAAAAATGAAAAAGAAAAAAAAATGGTAGTGGTTTTGGCAAGACTAAATATGTAGTGTATTTATGTTTTTTGTGAATATAGACCACTTAGTAAAAGTGAATACAACGGCTGTGAATCGAATACAACGACTAAATAAGTATTGTATTCATATTTTATATGAATACAGACTATTGATAAAACCAAATACAACGAGCGTAAATTGAATACAACGGCTATAAATGGTAATTATGTAAAATATGACTATGTAAGGTGAGTTTTATAGCAAAGTGTAGTTATTTTTGAAAAATCCCCTTAAAATAAATTATATTTTGAGTATCTAATAAATTATTATATTTAGATATAACTAACAAAAATGGGTGAATAATTAAGTTCCTCCCATTTTTTATATCTTAAAAATTTAAGCTTATTATGATAGCTTATTTAATAATTTAAATGAAATTAAGGTCACAAACCTTCTATAAATACTCAAGACCTTAACATATTATTTTGATCACATTTTACATAGAGTTGATCATCAACTAATTGAAGTTAATTTAATTATAGCATTTTGCTTAATATGTTGCTTTAATTGTTCCTATAGAGCTCAAATCTTTCTCTAATTAAATTATTTGTCTGAATTTTTTCTTTGGCTGTTATAGAAAATGTGAAAATTGATTTCAAAGAAAACTCAATCGTTATCGTAAATTCAGTGATTTGACTGTAATAACTACTGTTTTCCTCTTTTCAGTGATCAACTAATTGGGGGAATGTCCTAATTTGTTTTGTGTATATGTGTAATTAAACCTTTCAATAAAAGCATCATCTTGTTCGGACTTTGTAACTTTTGTAATAAATGGAAAAAATTGATCTAAAATGCAACTTGACTACTATCGTGAATTCATGTTGTTATAAAGAACTCTGACTGTAATAATTAATTCTTTTTTCTTTTTAGTGATTAATTAACTATGATAATTTTGTCCTTTATCGTGTATATACATATAATCAGATTTCTTTGTAACTGATTCATTTATCGTGAATTATTGTTATAGAGAGGTTTTTACTGTAACAACTGATTTTCTATTTCATTTTATCATGCAGTGATTAATTAACATCGAAAATGGCACCAAAGCCTGATGATAACAGTGATCAGAGGCGTGAGATTTGCACGGAGTTGGAAGAAGTGAGGCACCATATAAGAGGGATAGAGTTTCAAATAAGAGATGTTGTATCAGGAGGTACCACCAAAGAGCTGCTTAATCTGATTAAAAAACGTGCTGCTTATTTGAAAACAGAAAAGAAGCTTGAAAATGAACTTGAAAGCAAGTACAATTTTTTTTATCGTAGATACCTGTAATCAATTTTATTTTCTTTCTTATATTAAAAGATGATAAGAATTGTTATAGTGGTTAGTTTATTGTTGGGGGAAAATATTGGAAGCATATGTCTTCTAAATAAAGTAGTTCATGTACTATTTAGTGAAAAAACTACAAAATAAAGCAATATTTCTCGAAAATCCTTGTTAGGACTTTTATGATATCCATATTCAGTATTGCTACACCTTTTCTATTTTCTGAATATTTCTTTTTAAAAGAAATCTAAAAGATAAACTAATTCAAAATTTATGTACACTTAATTATAATTCTATTTGATATAACATAACGTAACTTCAAATTTACAGACACATATCACAAAATGAAATATCCCAAATAACATACAATTTATAGTTATGTCTATAAAAAATAATAAAAATTAGACATAAAATATAAATCGTACCTTTTAATTGAAGAGCGCATCCAAATATGATCGTAAAGATCTAAAATTAATAAAATAAACAAATCTATCATAAATTACAATAAGATGACTCTAAAAAGAGACTGGCATCTCTAAAATGATTAAACAAAGTTTAATGCCTATCATTCAAAAGAGGACAATATACTTGAGGAAGTCGACATTCTGCAATGTGAAGAATAAAAAAAAAAAAATGGAAGAACTATAATGACCTGAATTTGTGAGTTTCTGTTTTATGTATTTTCATCATTTTTCCCTTCCTCGTAGTTGCTATATGTTGTTTTTAGAGTTTGGGGGTGGTTGACACGGTTCCAGATGAAATCTAAATGTTTTGAGCGAGTTTGTGACTTTTAGAGGATTAAGAAGCCATATAGTTGACTTCAGGCAACATTCATTGTTATGAATATCGATGACAATTTGAACTACGCCAGCATATCCAAAAATATTGAATTTAGGTTAGTAACAGTGTTGATTCAATTTCGAAACCTTTATATCACGTCGGCTCTTTGTTTGGAAAAATAGTAAAAAGTGGTCCTGGGAGTTAATTTATTGAAAATAACCCTTTCTTTAAAAATTTGACGTTGTCATTGAGTCTGATACTTAATACTTTGAAATTAGCCTAGTAACAAAGTTCATTTGCATTCATGGAATTTCAAACAAATTTCGAGAGGTCAACCAACTTTGCACTTAACAAAGTTGTTGGTGCAACCGCTTTAGCAGTTGCCGCTTAAGCGAGAAAGTGACCACTTTAGCGATCTATCCATATAGGTCAAACCACTTTAGAGGTCACCCATCGCTTAAGATGTCATTTGACCGCTTAAGCAGCCAGAGCTGGGTTGACATAAAAATTTATTTTCATACTTTTCATTTATTTTTGTATTTTTCAGCTCCGGTTTAGGAGATTCTGAGGACTTCTTTATCATTTGAGTTTGGGAAAGCTCCAAAACCTTATTTCCAATATTTTTCATCGATTATATCATTAAAAACTCCTTTTAATCATGATTTCAAAATAGAAAATTAGGGTTTCTATAGATAACGTCTAAAAAAATATTTTTCTTTGACTTGGGCCTTGTTTTTAAACCATTTTCGTGTGAATTTTCACCTATAAACTCCTATAATCTTGGAAAATGTGTTTTCAAAATAAAATTCTGATTGTACTCCTTTTGTTTTTAAACTTGTTTTTTGAACCGATTTTGGATTCAACCTGATTATGGGAAATACGGTATCGTTAGCCTTCTTTTAATGCATAGCTGCTATATTTGAATGTTTTAGTTGATTCTGAGGCCGTTTGTTAAGGGGAGGCTCCATGTTGAAGCACTTTGGATCGGTATTTCGTCATTTCGAGGTGGTTATAACTTAACTTCTTTCAGATTGAGTTGGTAGTTATTAAATAAGTAAAACATGTTATGGATTAGGAAAATAACTACGAATTTTTTATTCAAGATTATGTTTACTGTTGTGTGCCAGTGTGAGGGCTTATATTCTATTGTGGTTGGTTTGTGATATCTGATATTGTGTTTTGCCCGTGTGGAGGCTTTATTTGACATTATTGGTCTTATCTATAAATTCAAATGCCTTTATTTTGGATATGATATCCGTGTGGGAGTTTATTTTGCTAATATTGGCCTTATTTGAGTATTGGTTGTCTTTATCATTATAAGAATACTCAATATGTTGTCTTTATCAACATATTGAGTTGATTTATGGTCTCACTTAAATATACATGTTGGATGAATTTCATATCGCCATATTGAGTTGATTGTGAGCATTACATCCTTATTCCATACATATACATTCATGAGATACTGGTGCCATTGAGAAACATTATTTTTGAAAGAAAAGGAAAAATTCATCGTTTACACCTTAAACTATATTAGAAATGTCTAAGACACACTTAAACTATTATGACGGCCTTTTACAAACCTATACTACTTAAAAGTAAATTTATTTACACCCCATAAGCTAATGTGGCAACAAAATTAAAAAAAAAAAAGGAATAATAGCACGTGAAAGGGTAAATTTAAAAAAAAAAAAATTAAAAGTAGTCCATCCTCCATGGACATACCTAACCAATTTCTTCATTTTTCTTCTTGACATTTTCATGTATCTTCTCCTTTTTTTTTTCTTTTCAAAATCACTTTATTTCTTTTACTAACTAATCTATTACATATTCATCATTCTCCGCCTTGAGCTTGGACGAAATTTTTAATGGTAATAATATCTAGCGGTGGGTGATAAAATTGATGGTGACATATTATTTATTTTTTATAATTGACAATAGAACTGGTGCAATTTTGATGGTGGAAGATGAAATTTTTGGTTGCGATTGTGCTTACACCCGATGGTGGCAACAGAGGTAGCTAGATTAAACGGATTTCCTAATAGTGCAACGAAGGCAGGTTAAATGGGTTTCTTAATGATGGCAACAAAGGTGGAGGATGATTTTGATAATGAGATGAGTTTCTTAATAGCGCAATTAAATATCGATTGAAGAATTTTTAATACCAAAAAGTTTTCGATTGAAGTTTGGACCAAAGAAAGGAAGAAGATGAGGGAATTGGTCTATTTTTTGCTAAATTTCGATGATGAATTTTATTGAATATATGGCGATTCTTTGTAATTTTTTCATGGTGGCAATGTTTATGTGATGATTCTGATAGTGAATTTAGTTGTTGTGGGCAGTGAATTTATGGTGGCGAAGATATGAATTTGATGATGAAGACGGCACCGATGGCAGTGGTTTGATGGAGTTTGGTGGTGTGGTAGTGAAGAAGATGCAATTAGGTGACATGAAATATTTTTTTTAATAAAATCTGACGTGGCAGTGATGAGGCAGCGATGTGGCGTAAGTGTAAATAACTTTCCATCATATGACTAGATGTAGGTGCGCAAGGGTGGACATAAATTCACTTTTACATAGTTGAGGTATGTATTAGGACACTTTAATAGTTTGAGTGTGTCTTAGACTTTTCGAATATAGTTTAGGTTGGAAATGATGACTTTTTTCGAAAGAAAATGAGTCATTTTTAGAAAAATCCTCTCCATGAACACAAGTTAGAGAGGTGAGTTGAGCTTGAGATATGAGATATAATATATTGGTTGCGCATCCTCATGGGTCCTACTTGGAAGCTGTAAGCTTTGTGAATTTATATAGTAATACAGAAAGTTATGCGATGACTTTCACCTTTCATTCCATCCACATTGCATTTGCATACACATCTTTTACGATTTCTTTAGTTTTCATGAAATGTGTTTATTTCAGGTATATTATACGTGTATGTTTTTTTTATTTTTGTTTTTGTTTTTGTTTTTGTTTTTGTTCATATATTAGAATTGTTAGTGGAGACGATGTCAGATACCGTTTAGTACTTTTCTCCTTGCAGGTGGTGTGCTCATATTTTTCTTTACTTATATTTTTTTCTACTTTGCTTAGTCGACCTATGATACCAACTGAGTATAAGTGAAATGAACCTATCCCTACTGTGCCCTTTTGATGCATATCCCAGTACGAGCACTAAGTAAGGTGACTGAGTTTGCACGTGAGATTTGTCCATAATTCATTACAATTGTCGCGACGAGTTATCATATTTTGAAAATGGTTCTCTATATAACATATTAAACAACCATTTAAATATGGTCGTCAATACTATTATACATTTTTTAACAACTTGAGAAATCAATAATATATATTAAGTCAATTGTCAACATATATAAAATATAAGTAAAACTTATGCTGATCAACAATTGCTTCTTGATTATTAGAATTAAGTTTATTAAAGAATATGCTATCATTTGAGGTTCAACCCATGACCTTTGGGCCACAAAAGTGGCATTTTACCACTTGCACCCGATGATACTTTGGTATTGTGAGTGACATGTTTATATTTGAGTATATTGGTGTGTGTGTGTGTGTGTGTGTGTGTGTATATACTAGTTTAACCGCACGTGTCTCGTCCGTGTACCTTTTGATTATTTAAAATTAGAAGATTTTATCTATTACGAAGGTTTTTAATGAAGTGCAAAAAGTTCAAAACATATATTTTATTGTAAGAACATATATATTTGACCATAAGAGGTTTCAAGTGGTTAATGGATTTAATACATTATAGATATAGATGTAGATTTATAGACTTTTTAAATCTTCTTAAAATCAAATTTAGTTAATTTAGAATTCTTAAACTAATGAAAAAAATATTTGAGTGAAACATCTAGTATCCCCTGAACTATGACCAAATTTACTATGACGCACTCCAACTTCACGGGAGTCCTATTACCCCCTTAACTCAATTTTAGCATATCTTTGTCACTCTTTTATGCTGACGTGACACCTTTTGTCAATTTTTTAACTGACGTGACACCTTTGATATGGTCCCCATTTATATGTAATAAAGGTGTCACGTTAGCACAAAATGATGCCAAAAATGCGCTAAAATTGAGTCCAAGGGGGTATAGGACCTCTGTGAAGTTGGAGTGTGTCGTAGCAACTTTGGCCATAGTTCAAGGGGCAACTGGATGCTTATCTCAAAATATTACTTGTCATTAATATTGATGGCTTCTAATAAGGAAAGATTTTACCGTAAATATATTTAATTAATTGCAACTATTAAATATTAGAAAAAAGGTGAAAAGACGATTTTGTCTAAAGCTAAAACTTTTAATGAAGGACTTAAAGTTCAAACGACATTTCTAAGGAGGTTCAAACTTTTAATATATATATATATATATATATATATATATATATATATATATATATATATATAGAGAGAGAGAGAGAGAGAGAGAGAGAGAGAGAGTTTTCGTCAAAATTTGCGGGTGGCGTGACACCCTCACGGGCCTTAATAGATCCACCTCTACTCGCAGGAGTCCAAAATATCTATAACCACACAAGACCAGGCATTACCCCAATAGACAGTGCAACCTGATACAAAGAAGACGATATAAAACATAGTAGGAGTAGCAAAAACGTCAGTAACATACATACATGCAACTAAAGAAGTTGAAAAAACCCTATAAATAAGAATAAAAGCAAGCAATCTATTGAGGGTTTGTTCTCCATATTGAGTAATTGTTGGGAGAAAATCGATGATTTTTTGTTCAGCTACCCATACCAAGAAATTAACTATTATTTGGTATAACTCAAATGTTTGTCTTATTGTTCCAAATAAAAAATTATCAGATGAATCACCAAGCCAATTGACTATGAATATGGTTAAATATGTTTAATGCACCTTCTGTTAAACGGCAAAATGGCTTGAATCGCCATGAATTTGTATGGTTGATGCTCTAATCTACTAGAGAGAGAAGAAGAGAAGAGAGAGAAAGTAAAAGTGAAAGATATTTTCTTATTTTCGTATGTTCTAGAATCCCTTTTACAAACAATGTATTTACAAAGTATAAAAAACAAATGGTTGCTTCTATTATTCAAGGTGGGCCAACGCTAAGTGGCCCAGTATCAATGTTAGCACCCCTCCTCAAGATGGAAGGGAAGTGAACAGACAACTTGGAGAGTAAGAGACGATGAGCAGGTCCAGAAAGAGATTTTGTCACAATATCAGCCAGTTGACCTGCAGAACGAATAAACTGAAGAGAAATCAAACCATCATATAAGCAATCACGAACAAAATGACAATCGATATCAATATGCTTAGTACGTTCATAGAATATGGGATTCTTAGCAATGTGAATTGCAGCTTGAGAATCACAAAACACCGGAATAGGAGAGCAAATAGGAAGACCCATATCACCAAGAATACGCTTAAGCTAAGATAACTCAGCGACAACCTAATGAAGGGCCTTATATTCAGCCTTCGCGGAGGATAGGGAAATAGTAGGTTATTTCTTACTCTTCCAAGATATAGGACAACCACCCAAAGTAATATAAAAACCAGTGATAGACTTGCGAGAATTCGCACAGCTGGCCCAATCTGAATCGGAATACGCAGCAATCGAAAAATCACTAGAATTGGATAAGAAGATACCCTGATCAGGGGTTTGTGTAAAAATTGGCTCAGGTGTTGGACAGCAAAGGATATGTCAGGTTGGGTATGTTGTAAAAAATTGAGCTTGCCAGCAATACGTCGATATAAGGTACCATCAGTGGGTGGAGCATCCATGTCAACAAGCAACTTAATAGAAGTGTCAAAAGGTGTAAAGACAGGACTATAGTTAAAGAAATGGAATTCATTGAGAAGATCAGAGGTGTATTGACGTTGACTAATCAGATAACCAGTAGGTGTATTTTCAATTTTCGACCCCAAAAGATAATGAACAAGTCCCAAATTCTTAATCTTAAATTCATCATTAAGGAAAGATTTGAGAGCAGCCAATTGAGAAACATCTGCCCCAACAAGTAGTATGTCATCAACGTAGACAACAATAATAATCAAAGAATCAGATGACCCCTTTGTGAAAAGGGAATAATCATTTTTGCTAGAAGAGAACCCCTTGGACAATAAAGCTTTTGATAAACAAGAGAACCACTGACGGGAGGCCTGTTTGATCCCATAAAGACTCTTCTTGAGTCGACAAGCCAGGGGCGTGGAGGAAGATGCAGAAATATGAAGGCCTAATGGAATTTTCATGTAAAACTCCCCATCAAGATGACCATGGAGGAAAGCATTGTTAACATCAAGTTGAAAAATAGTCCAACCATTTCTAATAGCCAAAGATAAAAGACATTTAACAATGGTAAGATTTACAACAGGGGAGAAGCTCTCGTTGTAATCAATACCTTTCTTTTGTGTGTCCCCTCGTCTAACAAGTCTTGTTTTGTATCTTTCGATGGATCCATCATACTTGCATTTGATTTTGTAGACCCATTTACATGGAATTGCCTTTTTGTGAGGTGGAAGAGGGACAATATCCCAAGTTTGATTGTCCTCAAGAGATTGGAATTCTTTTAACATTGCTTCTTGCCAAGCAGGGTTAGATGCAGCTTGTTGATAAAATTAAGGTTCATGTATGTGAACGGCACTAGGAGAAAGCTGGGGAGCAATAGAAACAGAGGTAGGAAGGGCTAAATTACAAACATAATCAGTGAGATATGAAAGTTTGTGAGTAATTCTGGTAGACTTTCTTAGGGGGAATATGTAAAGAAACAGCTGATGGAGGATTAGGAAGTAAGACAGTAGTAGCAGCTGGAAAAGAAGGTTAAAAATAGGTGGTATCAAAGGATAAGAGACAGAAGTGGTGGTAGAAAGAATATCTACAAAAAAAGGTGAAGATATGGGAGAAGACCGAAGGATATCTGGAGTATGATCGAGAAATATATTTTCATGGAAGATAACATCTCTAGAGTAGAAAATAGTGTGTGACTTAAGGTCTAAAAGTTTGAATGTTTTCTTACCGTAAGGATAACCAAGAAATACAACAAAGATAGACCTTGATTGAAATTTATCCCTACCTATTTTAGGAGAGGCAGCATAGCAAAGGCAACCAAAAGATTTAAGGTAGTTGTAAGAGGGAGGAGAGCCATACAACCTCTCAATGGGGGATAGATTGTGTAAAATAGTGGAGGGTAATCTGTTAATGAGATATGTGGTTGTTAAAACGTATTCACCCCAATATTGTTTAGGAAGATTAGATTGAAAAAGGAGTGATATAGATACTTCAAGTAGATGCTTGTGTTTTCTCTTAACAACTCTATTTTGTTAGGGGGTATGAGGGATGAAAGTTTGATGAAGTATCCCATGGTCATTAAAAAATTGCTTACAAAGGTGACTACCTCCTAATTCAAGGGCATTATCTGTTCTAAAAGTCTGAACAGATTTTTGAAAATAAGTTTGAACCATGTTCACAAAAGTTTTTAAAACAGACAAAGCATTGCTTTTACATGATAATAAATGTGTCCATGTGACTCTAAAAAAATTATCAACAAAAGTCAAAAAATATCTATAATTATTATATGTTTTAGTGTTGTAAGGTCCTTATATGTCAACATGTACCAATTGTAAAGGAATAGTTGACTTGATGGAACTCATAGGAAAGAAGGACCTTTGTTGTCTAGACATAGGACAAACAGGACACAAAAATTATAGCTTAAGAGATAACTGATCAGCTAAACAAGAGATAAACTTTATTTTGTGAAAAGGTAAATGACCAAGCCTTTGGTACCAAAAGATGTTTGTTTTATTAGCAATTGGAATATGTAAAAGAGAGGCAGTATTAGAAACACAAGGATCACTATTACTAGTAGATGCAACATAAGTACTAGATGAACAAAGAATGGAAGAATCATATCTGGTAATTAGAAGATTACAAGAAATATTAGGACCAAGTAACTGATGAGCAGAAGAACTGAAAGATTGTGCCATGAAGTGATCGTGATGAAGAAAAAACAACCCATTACCAGCTTTACCAATTTTCAGTGGCCTCTTCAGAGAAGGGACCTTAAAAAATAAGTAGAAATGGTAAAAACGGCAGAACACTGAAGTTGCAAAAGTAATTTGTGAATAGAAATCAGATTGAAATGAAAAGAAGGAACAAGAAGTACATTGTGCAGAATTAAATTATGTTTAAATTTGAAAGATCCAGTGGATACAACTTTCACTTTGTATTCATTAGCAAGAGTGATTAGATATGGAATGGGTAAGGGTTGAATGTTGTGTAAGAGATGTTTATGTGGGGTCATGTGGTTAGTTACCCCTGAATCTAAAATCCAAAGACTAGAATTACCTAGTTAAGAAGCAACACACATATATGAATCAAAATTATTAACAGTAGAGCTGTTAAATAAACCTACAAAAGCACTAAAAGCAACATTTTCTCAAATGTTCCTTCAGAAGTAAAAGTCTATTGTTGTAGACTTAGAAGATATTAATAGTGTTGATATTGGTCATTGTTAAAACCAGCAGGAATAGATGATAAAGAACCAGATTCAGATGCAGATTTTGCATTCTGCACACAGGATGTTGAAGCTTTCTTGTTCTTAGTAAATTTAAAATCTGCTGGGAACCCATGAATTCTATGACAATCATTAATAACATGACCAGGTCTTTTGTAGTATTTGCAGCGGTCAATAGTATTAACAGCATAATTCCCTTTTCTGGACTCAAACTGGATCCTCTGATTATAATCAGTGTGCCTTCTTCTTGAGTCAAAGGGAATTCTAAGATTGGAACCAGCGTGAATATTTTTCCTATAAGAATTAGAAAAGCTAGTGGATGATAGGAAAGAAGCAAAATCATTTGAAAAACTAGGAATGTGTGGTGAATGTTCCTTTTGATGTTCATCATATTGCAACTTGGAATATGCCTTACAGGGCAAAGGAGACATCATCAAGATGTTGGTTTTGCAAGATGAGTAACATTTATTTAAACCACTTAGGAACTGAAATAGTTGTTGCTCTTCCAGCAATTTTGATAAAGCACCACATGTGAAGTTGGGCCCTACATAAGATGTATAAAGTTCATCCCATAAACTCCATAACTTTGTGAAATAAGTTGCTATATTTGAGGAACCCTGCGTGGTAGAACTAATTTCTCGATGGATTTGAATGTATTTGAAACCATTTGATTGTCCAAAACGTTCATTGAAATCCTGCCAAATTTCTTTAGCAGTAATGTATCCTATTAAACTAAGTGCAATATTCCTGGATAATGAATTTGTTATCCGAGCTATTAGCATATCATTGCACCGTTCCCATGGGAAATTTTCTGGTGGTTGGGGATTCCTCCCAGTGATTATGCCGAGCTTGTTTTTGGCTGAGGGCAGGCATGTTCCTCCTCCAGGCAACGAAATCGTTTCTGTCAAAGGAAGGAGAAACTAGAGGAGTGTTAGGATTATTGGATGGGTGAATATAAAACGGGTGAGAAGGGTCGATGGAGAAAGGTGTGAATCCATCAGAGGAAGAAGTAGTGGTATTATTCGTCATAACAACCAGTTGAACACAACTAAAGCAGCTAAAAAAATCAGCTAAATCACCAGCAGACAGGTTCGAATAAACCAATACACAGCTACTAGAGAGAGAGGAAAAGAAGAGAGAGAAAGTAAAGTGAAAGATATTTTCTTATTTTCGTATGTTCTAGAATCCTTTTTACAAACCATGTATTTACAAAGTATAAAAAAACGAATGGTTGCTTCTATTATTCAAGGTGGGCCAGCACTAAGTGGCCCGGTATCAATGTTAACACCTCCAAAGAATTGAACAATTGAAAGAAATTAAATGAATGCCTAAATTTTTTTAGCAAATCGTAACCAGATATTTTAGACACTAAACCATTCGAGGGATTGTACCATGTAATAGGACACATGAATTTGAAAAGATTAATGACAATAGCTAAAAATTTCGAAATGCCGGACATTATCTCCTGTATATGTTGGCCCCTATTTTAGTTTTTTCCTCAGAAATAAGCCATAATTACTGAAAATAACTAGAAGTTAACTGTATTCAAATAGATAAATCCAATCTTCAAGTTGTCCTCAAAAATTTTCAAAATAAAGTCTATGAAAATTATAGACGAAGTCCATGACCCTAAGAAGGCCAGAGTCATTATCCATTTCTTTACATTATTTAGGCTGACAGTTGGGGCAGAACAAAGGCTAAACGGGGCGGGGCAGGGCAGAGCTTAAATAGGGCAGGGCGGGGAGGGGCAGATCAAAACTTTTATTTTCAAAAATTAAACGTGACAGGGCAAAACCTTAGTACGGGAAGACAACCCGCCCGGCCCTATTGCCTTCCCTACTAGTATTCTCATTTCACTTTTCTACTGGCTAGTTACATTAGCTGAAAATTTAAAATCACCAGTGAGAAAGAAAAAATTACTCTACGAAGTAGTTGCCTCTCATTCATTCATAATTCTAAGTTCCTTTCTCCCTTCCCCTCTCCATTTATTTATGTGTATTACAGATTGATAATAATATGTATTAACTGTTCTTTTGTATATTGTAGTAACTTATTAACTGTTCTTTTTTTTTTTTTTAAATCTGGTGTCGACTAAATCCACATCCGAAATCTTTATCCTCATTCTAATGGCTAAAGAAGGCCATTGTCTTTTGAAGCTAGACTATTCAAATATAACTAAAAATTTTAAAATAACATAAGCCTACCCCTTATCATCTCTATTCAAAATCTCATTCCTACAAATTAATTACAAAAATCCCAAATTTCACCTTCTCTCTCCAAAAAATCTGATACGTAACACTACCCTCTATTACAAATTTCATACTCTCTTCCCTCTTCTCACAGGCCGATTTAGGATTTTAAATTTGTGGGGGTTCGATAACATGTTCATGCGGAAACATTAAACAATTCAAGGGTCAATTCTATGCCCTCAAGCCACTCTTCAATTTATGTATGTGTTTCCATCTATAAAATTTTATTGACCTCTTCTGATTTTTAATATATTTACAAGATCTACAATAGCAGGTGGGGGTTCCCGGAAACCCTCACCCGACACTGTAGATCCGCCCCTGCCTCTTCTTCCTATTAAAATTCTCCCTTTTCCTTTCAAACTTTTTAATTTCTAACCCTAGATCTCTATTTCCCTCTTATCTCATTCAAATAATGGGCCAGCCAATATTCATCCACCCACTGCAATGGTGGGCCAAAACACCACCACCGTACCGACCACCGCTCCACCTCACCCCATTCTAACTTTTTCTCCCTATGATTTCAGATGAAGACGAGTCAATAATAAGAGTTTGGAGATTCTTCAGTGGTGTAAGAGACTAAGTTGGAGTTTATTTGATGGCTCGTCGGTCGAGTTAACTAACGGCAATGGCCTTAAGACGGAGACAAGAGGGAGTTGGTGGTGAACTACGGAGGGAGTTCGAAGGTTCATCAATGGAGATTGAATATAATGATGTTAATGGAAACACATAAGAATGATGTATCTAATTGAAAAGGACAAAAGATACATCACACGACCCTCCACCACGTGAACAAAAGTAATATCTTATTGAATATTAAATTACAAATACATATGGTTGAAAATCTAACAAAAATCATGGATCAAAATATTTTTTTTGCAACTAATAAATAAGACTCGTGAATCCAAATGTATCTCCGAAATATTAACGCATAAAAGTAATGCGTTGATAATTATGTATCAATCTATTAGTTCGATACTTGTGTATGAGACTGTTATATTGGCACCTGAGTTGGGTCGCGAGAATCCAAAATCCTAGATTTTTCTGTAAATATGAAAACAGTCGGAATGGACTGTAATTAGGTACTAACCAGTCAGAATTTATGAAATTGCCCAAATTTCTAATTTAACTGAAACGTCCTTGAAAAGGCAAATACACTACTACAACATTAGCAACTTAAACCTAAATCAGCAATCAAAAGAACAACTCAAGAATAATTAATTAAGCTGTTCAATTTCACAGTTACAGCACCAATGCATCAACAGAGAACCTTCTTTTTTTACATGATCACACGTTAAATTGCTACGGTTTAATTTTACAAGAACACTAAACTGCCACTAGATGAAACAATAATCCAACTACGGACAGGCCTATGCAGACAAAAACTAGACTACAATAACATAATGTCAGCAAAAGCTTTCCTTGAACATGACATTATACAACTGACCTAAAATCATTCTGTTGTTTCATAACAGGGGGCAAACCACCATCTAAAATAATACATGAATCACCTTTGCTCCATTTCGTTGTTATTTCAGTGGCTCGTGCTACAGCTTGCTTATATGTACCACACAGTTACCATCATGGTATCCCTGTCATTCCCGGTTCGTTACTTGCATGAAATGTTCATCTGCAGCAGAAACACAGATCAGGAGGGAAGGAAAGTACGAGAATCAGTAAGAGGTGACTTGTCGTGCATTGAAGTTAAATAAAAACCAAATGCAACGATTGTTGTTATAACGTTAATTGTAAGTATACTTTTTTAGATATATAAGTACATAAGACTTTTTACGAGATGATCAGTTGCAATCAGAATAGACTGCTATTGTTTCGTAAGAGGTGTTCCAACACCAGATGGACACCAAGATCCACTCCACTGGTGATTGCAGACTATTTTCCATGTAACCTTGTCGGAAACACAACAGCCGCATGCTTATATGCTTCAATAAGAAAAGCCAACACAAAAATGAAGGCTGGCAAACCATCATCCATGCAGTCCCACATGATACAGAGATAAACTTTTACTCCCTACTCTTCCATCTTACAGTTCTCATTATCCAAAATCCCATTTACATAATAAATGCTGTCAACCGGAACCTAATTCCTGTGATGGTATTCAACACAACTATAATACCATCTAACACTGTTACACATTTCTACTATTCTTGTTTTTCTTTTTTTTTTTTTGATAAATAAACCACAAGGTCAAGAGCCTTCTGCTCTACCAACTGAGCTAGACGGGCTCATTTCAATTGTTCTAGTTACATCAAACATGATTAGTAACTTACTTTTTTAATGTAATTTTTGTAGATGCTCGTTGCTATGTCATTTATTTCATTAGAATTAATATGTTTCTAGCCTCCAAGGACATGGGTGAATGAAGTGGGTTGAGAACCACGGAGTCTTGGGGGTAAATTCCAGCACTAGGTGATTTCTCTCTGTCCAAGTCTTACAGGACAGATTACCGGGTATCTGCTAGTAGGAGGTAGCAGGTACCCCGTGGAATTAGTCGAGGTGCGAACAAGCTGGCCCGGACACCACGATTATCCAAAAAAATTAATATATTTCTATATCAATATGTAATATTAAAGACGCAGTAACTTGAACTTAGTGATTTCTACCAATACGTGAAATAAATTACCAGATGTCTTCTACCTGGACAAGAAATAAAAATTTACCAGATGGTAGATACATATTCGTTCTTTAAAATGTAGCCCTTTATCTTCTCTAAATAGAGGAGTGAAACAAAATGATCTGACGTTCCAAGTTTCCTATGATTATTATAAACAACTTGACGTGAAACTGATTTTTCTAAAGAAGCAAAATTGACAAGAAACAAGAAGAAAGTGCCATAGAGAGAAAATGCACAATTATGTCCTGCAGGGCATTTCAACTTTCATTCACTCCAAGAACACAATTTAGAAGCATAGGAGTACTTTGAGATAAATTATGCCATCACTGTCAGCAAGGAACTTGTCCCGCATCACTCAAATAGGAATCAGAGGTATTGAGGGCTAAGGATACAAGAACATAGGCAAGAAGCAATCAATTTTAGTCGAAACAAAATGACAACAGTGTGGAGGCTGTAAGCCTCTAATTGACAATCTAGACTCCTTGGATAGAATGAGGAGACACATTTGTTTTGACTTGCAAATATGGCTTCAACAAAACCTTGTGCTAGTATTAATCTATGTTACCTTTTCTCCAACAAAAAAAGGAATGGCAATGTCCCTAATTTTGGAAATACACTGATATTCCTAAACAATGATCTTGTCATAAGTCTTTAAGTTATGCTTGTTTGAAATCATAACTCCATGAATTGAATTTAGGCAACTTCTCCTACCAAATTAGAAAGTCCAGGCTAATGTAATGGTATTAAAGGTATCAAGAAAAAAGATCATTCCCAAATCTATATAAAGTAAAGGGGAAGTAGAAAGAAGAAACATTGGGGAAGGACAACGAATATTTTATTTCTTTATTGGCGGAATACATAAGCAACCCCCTGAACTTGTTGTTTTTTTCCATCTTGGCACCTCAATTAGGCCACATTCCTATTGAATTTCTGAATCTTCATAAAATGTGCCAATTAAACACAATTTCTAGAGTAACCCCAAATGTTGTCCGTGAGGTTCAAACATTGCTGATGTGGCAATGTTACAAATAAAAAAATGACACATAATAATAATAATAATAAAAATTAAAAAAAGTACACCCTTTTCTTCCACAAATTCACATCCGCTCAACTCCTGCCGCCATTCTAGTACCACCACCAACAAACCACCCCATTTCTTATTAACTAGGCTGCCTCCACTGCAGTCCAACTTTGTCATTCCAATATATTCCATTTCAGATTCTTTTATACATTCTTTGTTAAATTTCTAGCAGAACATTGTACAATAAATTTCGGAGAATTGAGATGTAAATCTTGTTGATTCATAGAATCAAACTTCTTCAAGTTTCAATAATTCATAGTCAATCAGATCTTGAATGGATTTTATGAATAGGTGCGTTGATGGATGTGGAAATGGATTATGTGAAAGAAACTAATCTTTTGTGAGGAAGAAAAAAGAAGACGATGGAGAGAAGAAGATAATCGTCATTATTGGCGGCAACAGTGAGTCGGTAACGGCAGCAGCAGTGGGTGTGGGTAATGACGATGGGTGTAATTTTGATAAAGGGGAGTGAGATAGAATTTATACGGCAAGGAAGATTAACAGTGGGAAAAGAATAAAAGAAAGAGAAAAAGCAAGAACACCATGGGGAAAAAATATTTTATTGTTGGAGATGGGTGGCAACGGTGGTGAAAGAGGTGAAGATAACGGCAACAAATTTAGGTTGAAGATAAGAATAAAAAAAAATTATAAACAAAAATACTAGAGCCTCCCACTCTCTCAAAGGAGAGTGTAATACACGTGTCATGTCAATGTGCCTAATAAATACACTATTATATGAGTTCAGGTGTTCAATAGGTGAACCTTAAATTCTAAATGGAAATAATGAACAAGTTTAAGGGGATGGATATGTATTACGCCTTCTTTTTTCATTTACTGCCTTGAAAGATAATTTTTCCAAAAATGCCTCGTCTTTAAATACGGGATGTAAATATTGCGCTTCGGGAGATAAATTGAACTTGACCTCAAATTGAAATAATCCTACATCAAACAAGTAAACATTTAGGACTTGATAGGAACACAGACTTTGAAAAGGATCAGAGTTTTTCTTTTGATAAGTTGAGAAAATGCAGGAATGTTTCGGCATAGTCATACCACTCTCGCCATCAGAGACCTCTCCGAGCCTTGAGATGGCCTCCAGAAGTGCTTCCTCATGCTCCTGCATAGTAATATACTTAATTTCCTTTGGCACAAATCAGCGAACAGTAAGAATTACCGGACAGGTGAGTGTATACCTTTAGCACTTTCTTTGCCTTCTCGACCTCCGTAGGATTTGGATGACTAGCGCCAAAGACCCTCTCCACCTGACAACATTTGCCAGTTTATGAACAGATATAGAAAGTGTAACACCTAAATGCGCAATAGATATTAAACTGCTGCTGCTAACCTCTTTAATCAGTGTTTCTGTGTTAAGTAACTGGATATCATCAGATCCCTTCTTTCCTCCATTCTGTGATGGTGGAAAGCCTTTTCTGGACTGAGGTTTAGCCAACCCCCTTCCCCTCCCTACACCTGGACCACTATCACGCCCTACAGGCCTATTCACACCACGGCCTGATCCACCATAATTTCCATGACGAGAAATTCCTGGATCTTCTCCCTCCCACTGAATATCTTCTGGAGAAATCTGCCAGAGAAAAGATATATAAGCTTGACCCTTTCAAGAAAACTAAAAGAGGACAATTGATAACCAAATCATGCAACTAAGAATAGTAGAAAAAATGAAATGAGCTAGATATAGAGTAGGTTATCATTGGACCGTGCAGGTGCGAGAGAGGCATTTTTATGGCCTTTCTAAACATGAGATGGAAATCATGCTACTAACAGACTGCTTAATCGGTTTGAAAAGATATATACAGAGCAAGTCATTAAAGCCAACATCTACATCAAATTAAAGTTTTCCTACTAAATTGCAGCAACTCCAACAATTATTTATTGAAGAAGCAGCAAATATAAGGACTTGAACTTATAAATATGGAGACAAAACGAAATTTCACAAGACACCTTAACGAGAAATTTTACAGAAGGACTTGATAGTCATCCATACGAGTAATAGTGATGTAAAATTGGAAACACGGAAAACAGAGAATAAACAAACAAAGACAGAAAAATAGAAGGAAGATACAGAAATTGAAATCAAGGGAACCAATACTATATTAAAGTACAGACCACCTTGAATGTTCAAGATCGCACCTAAAAACCTATAAAAAGAAGCAAGACACAAGAATGGGACTAATAGGCAACCATGGTTATATTAAAACCAAGACCTTCTATTAAGAATACCAAACAAGCAACCATACTATAGAGATAACCCTCAAGAGGAATGATTTCCTCTAGCAAGCAATCCCATCAATATTCAATAGCAACCAAGGCCATGGCCTATTCTCACGAGAGTTCGCTCATCAAACTCAATACATATCAAAATAGTCTACCTAATAAAATGATAAAGTGTAGTATTTATACTAAACTTGCTAAGGATAAAGACCAAGGATGAAGTGTAGTATTTACACTAAACTTGCTAAGGATAAAGATTAAGAATGATTATTACAAAAATACCCTTAATAAGGGTCTTTTTAGTCTTCTTACGCATGAGAGGCTTGTATTTAAAAATTAGCATCTTTGCATACATAGCCCATTTTCTTCCGAAACTTTGTACTTCCATTTTAGCATGTTCCTATTCAAGCCTTCATTTCAAACCTCTTTCAAGCTTCCAAAGTATTGATTGATACTAAGCTCTTGAACTCTTTCATTTGGCTTGGCGTGCATGCATCACAGTCTCATACGGAAGTCAAATATTAGATGTACGCAAAATGTTCTTGGTTTCTCTACTTCTTCCTAGATATATTAATCCCGTTAGCTCCCATCCTGTTATATGGTGGAATCTTTCCGTAAATGCATACTCCATAAGACTTGATAATGGACCAGCAATCTCCAAAAATACATAGTGTGAACTTCATTTATAAAGTATCTTTAAAGGCACATTCAGTAAAATATTGGACTTTGCATGCTTTAAGCTATAGCTATATGACATTTACGGAAAACAGCATCTACGTAAAACTCATTTAGTTGCCCATCAAAAAACAAGGAGGTTATACCTTCAAGAAAAAATATGGTGACATCTTTACACATGTTTTTGCCCTCTTTCCAGGCTTTTCCAAGGGAAATGGTTCAGATTAGAAATTTAAAATTATCCTGAACTTCAATTCTGAAATTCCCTTGAATTTATTTGCAACTGGTTCCATAACAAGTGCAGAATTCTAAGTGAATACTTTAGAGACTGCTAGGCAACATCACTAGCCAAGGAATACAAAGCATGCAGCGTTCAGAATGGTATAAAAGCTGTACAACCACCCTCATAAACCAACAGGAAAAAAAAATTTCCAGCAGGACAACAAAAAAGGTAATCAAAAGCTGCATTTCATCAGAAATAGCATCCATTACCTCTGAAAGATTGACCCATTCCCAAGTCTCATTTGCAGTACTCATGTCATAAACAAGAGCATGTCTCCCCTGAAAATGTGTATCGCAAGATTATGCATTCAACCACGAAAAGAAAAAGAAATGAACAGCTTCAAGCTATAAAATCAGGTGTACCTCAGCTTTGTTATAGTCAGTAATGACTGCCTCATAAAAATTATTGTCATCAGGCCATCTAGTTCTTACTTTCCTTCCAATCAATGAATCAACTGATAATGCTTTAGCAGATTCAGAAACCCGATTATCGAGTTGGCCTCTTCCAAATGGACCGGAGGGCGGGTACTGCATTTTCATTGAAGATGCACTAGGCATCATCTGGCCCTAATAGATGTGTAACATGAAAATACTCAAGCATAAGAGAATAGTTAACCCATGCATTGGTGAACCGTACAGAATAAAGCATAAAACATCAGACATACAGATTTACTTTTTTTGCCCTTAGGCCCCATCATGGGCCCTCTCTTGGCAGCAGATGAAGATGGCTGATTTGCAGCAGCCAGAGCAGGAGGGTGAAAAGCAGGAGATGGTCCAGCAAAGGACTGTGGTGGTAAAGATGGAGCTATCTTCTGTTTCTTCCGTGAAGCTGAGACAGAAGGACTGGGTAATGGGTCATGAATAGCTTGACCAGTGCCAAGCATACTAGGTTGATGAGCTCCTGATTGCCTCCACTCCCTATAACCGATAATCAAAAGCTAGCCTTCAGAACTTTGACAAAATTTAGAAAACCGGAGATTTGCTAAGCAAATTCAAGATGAGCAAAGCGACCCGGAGCTAACCTTATTCTTCGGATGACATCGTCAGCATTAACTCTACCAAGAAGTTCTCTATGTTCTTCATTGGACAATCTTAACTCTTTCCTTAACTCCGTTATCAAACTTTCTTTCTCCTGAATAAAATATATTCATTGAGCAGTCATTTAAACCTGATCAAACAAATGCACATATTAGATTGCATGGTATGACAAAAGGTACCCAAGAAATGGCATCAGCTTGAGCTTTAAAGGCTCTTAGAACCGAACTGTATGCTTCTTGCTCAAGCTGGTGAATTTGGGCCTCCATGTCAGTTTCGCCATAAATCCTTTGGTAGGGTACAGAAGCCATGACAGCAGATCTCCCATTTCCATTCATGCGGCCACCACCTCTCGGAATCCTATTTTGATGTGGTGGGGGGAGATCATCATCTGTTCCTGCAATTACTCCAACAGGTTGTGAGAAAATTGAAGTACAACGAACACCAGGAGCATGTGTAATACAAAACAATGTATGACAATTATCCATATCACTGCTGTGTGACTAACAAAGGCATAAAAACAGATGAGAAAAAAAAATACATCACTTGAACTGTCACCACAGAATAAAGACCAACGAGTAGTGTGGATTTCGATCCAACAAAAGAATTCTCCATATACCATTTTCAGTAGAAAACTGAAAGCTTAACTACAGCTGGAGTGACGATTTTAATAGGTCTAAAATAAGACTTACACTTTCATTCAGTATTACATCAGACCTACAAGCATTTGAAAACTGTCCCAAAGCTGCATACAATTAATAATTTAACTTCCAACTATACTATACATTTTTCTTTTCTATAACAAGTTAACAGCTTTTGCAAGCAAGTTTTCATAATTTCGTAATAAACCCAATAGTTCAGCTTATAATTCTCACTGCAAAATAGCTCAAGCAGACCCAGATAACCAAAAAGTTGAACCCATATTGACAACACCCAGAATCATGTTAACTTACCACCATAATTCTAAAGAAAAAAGCAAAAAAATACAAAAAAAAATCCCTCAAACAAAACATACCCAATACCTTAATTGCCAACAGCAGCTCAAAATTCCCAAAAAGATCCAATTTTTCAGGACGCAAATGCTAATCTCACTAACATTGAACCCTAATTAAGCTACAAATCTCCCAAAACTAAAAGAAAAGGGATAAAAGAAAGTTCATCAAACAAAACATACCCACCACACCTCAATTGCCAAGAACAGCTCAAAATTCTCAAAAAGACAATTTTTCACAATACAGAAGCTAATCTCACTATCCTTGAACCATAATTAAGCTGAAAATCTCCCAAAACCAAAAGGAAAGGGCTAAAAACATCCCCTCAAACAAAACATACCCAGTACATCAATTGCCAACAGCAGCTTAAAGTCCCCCAAAAGATCCAATTTTTCACAACGCAGACGCTAATCTCACTAACCTTGAACCCTAATTAAGCTACAGATTTCCCAAAACTAAAGAAAAAAAGCAAACAAATTTCCGTCAAACAAATAATACCCAGCACCTCAATTGCCAACAACAACTCAAAAATCCCAAAAAGATCCAATTTTTCACAATGCAGACGCTAATCTCACTAACCCTAAACCCTAATTAAGCTACAAAATTCACAAAACTAAACAAAAAAAGATGCAATCTTGAAAACACTAACCACTGCTATCATACGGTTCGTAATCCATAGCCAGCTTGCAGAGTGGAACAACCAAACTCCAAGATGAACAAAATCAAGATTTACCAACAATAATTGTGTGATTACGTTAATAAATAGAAAAATTAATCAAACCCCAAGATATATTTTCTTGAAATTTTTGAGGGTTAGGATTTACGAAACAAGGAAAATTGTGTGATTATGATTGATTTGGAGGCGAAGATGAGAAGGAGAATCACCAGGAAAACGGACGTGAAATAGGTTTATGCAATTTGGTTTATTGGAATGTTTCGAATCCGCTCAACCCGGTTGAGTCGGCCCGGTCGGGTTGTGTGAACTCGGACGAACCGCTCAGAGACAAAAAGGGATTTGGGACAATTAATGTTATGATGTTTTTGACTTTGACTAAAATTGACTTTTTGAAGTAACTTGAGTTCTCTCTCTTGAACTCACTAAAGTGTAACATGTAATGTGAAAAATGAGAAGTAGTTTATTTATCACAAAATATTGGAAGTAATTTTTTTTAATAATTTATTAATATATTTTGTAATAGATGGGATAATTTTGATGTGAATAGTATTTAGTGATTGATGGTGGTAGTTGTTGATGACAGTGAATAATTGTAATCGTGATAGTAATAATTAATGGTGGCGGATTGGCAGCAAATGAAGATGGTGTTACTGTTTATTGTTTATTGTAATATCTAGTAGTTGATGACAACTGATAATTGTGATGAAGAGTAATGTCTAATGGTGGTGAACGGCTATGGTGTTATTGTTTATTGTAATAGCTAGTGGTTGATGACGGTAGTTGGTGAAGACAATTGTATTGTAACAGTAATAATTATGATTAGGGATTTGCAGTGAATGAAGACGATGTTACTATCTATTGTTTTTTGTAATAGCTAGTACTCGATGATGACAGTTGATAATTATGATGATGATAGTAATGACTATTGTTGGTGAATTGGTGGTGAATGAACATAGTGCTACTATATTATTTTATGTATCTTGGTCATTGTATTATTTTGTTATAGTTCCTCTTTCTTTTAAGAAAGTTCATCATGATGATTTCTTTCGTATTTTGTTATGACTTTTTTCTTTAATTATTTTCTTTTTTTGAACTACTTTTAAATATTTTTTTCTGAGCGAAAAGTTCATAGAAACAACTTCTCTGATATATAGTCATAATTATCGTTAGTGATTGGTGGTGGTTGTAATAATGTTAGCCGATGATCATAATTGTAAATGCTCATTAGTGATGGTGATCATTGATTGTGTTGATTGATAACAATGGTGATTACGATCGAAGATGATGGTTATGGATAGTGATTAGCGATAGCAAACAATGGTAGATCATGATGATAGCGGTGAATACATAGAATTGGTAAATTGTCATCTTTGCAGAAAAAAAATTAAATAAACATTTGAATGATACTAATGATCAACTATTGTCGATCTTAGTCATTCAAATCTACTCACACACATTTTTAATGATTGTAACATGAAAAAACAAACACAACTAATGGTTAAGATTCAAACTTAGAAAATACGAATTAAATTATTAAGATCAACCTAAGTGCAGACAAATAAAATCTTACACTCGAGGCTAACAACAACAACCTTCACCATGTTGTGTATGTGTCATACTTACCAAACACAAGAGAACAATTAAATTAAACTTCTAAAATGTATAATTTATGATTGAGAACTCACTTCATATAATTAAAGTATTTTTGTATCTATTTACCTTATCTTTTGATAAAATGGTATTCACATGTTTTAACTTTAATAATACTTTAACAATGGAGTTCACTTTGCACACAACTATAATTTAACTGTCTTTTAGCATTTAGTATTTCAAAATCAACCAAAGTTTTATTTATGAAAAAAAAGGTAAAACACGTCTTTAAATTATGTAAAATTGAATAAAAATATTCTTCATTAATAATTTGGTCTAAATATGTCCATGTCATTAATAGTTAGATTCAAAAGTGCTCCTACAACTAACAATTTGATTCAAAAATTTTCCTACCTTTTGAGTTGTACTTGTTTTCGGTTATGCATTGTTCTTATTGACTCAGTTTTCATACTTATTGTTGTTTTACCTTATTTTTTATATTTTCTTTTTTCATTGGTCTTAAATGAATTAATAATTAATAGGGTTTACATATGAGGTAGAATAGATGCAGTCACTTATTGAGATTTTAGATCGTGACGTTAAAATTAAATATTTCATATGTTTCTAATTTATAACTAATTTGTTAACCCATAATGAAAATTGTGATCATCAACAATGATAAATGATTCTTGTGCTATAATGCATATTAAAATAATTTATATATTTTTGAGAAATAACATGTTACATCTTTATTTTCAGGAATAAAGATTTGATTATTTAAACATACCGCAACTTTATAGAAAAATATAATAGAATTGATTTTGTAGATCACTTAATTTTTGTAATAATTTTATGACATTTTTACCGGAGATCTTCATTTTGCACATAAAGAATCTAAAAAAAACTATAGTCTTTTGTTCATTTTGTAAATGACCAAGGGATCTTACTTCCTCAAAAAATTATCATAGGCAAAATACTAGTATCAAATATATTAATTTAATGTGTATTTAACCAATTGGAGTTATATATGGTAAACAAATTGGTTTTTTATACTATTAAAAGAAATAGAAAATTAATTTTAATATCGAACATATTTTATGTAAGTGAAAGTGATCAAGAAGAAATAGAAAATTAATTTTATTATCGAACATATTTTATGTAAGTGAAAGTGATCAAGAAATCACATTTTCTCATACTATTTCCAACAACGATTTTTCTAGGTTTTGATTTTAGGAAATTGTTTGCCATTTTTCATTTATAATTAAGGGCAAAACACAGAAATAACATTCTTATCCCCTTAATTATTAGTTTTATAGCAACACTTTCATAATCATATAAAATAGCAAGATGTATTTTGTATTTTTGCAAACTGTTGCTATAAAAATATAAATACAACTGTTTTACTGCCCCTTAATTAACTTGTTTAAATATGGTAATAAATCATTAAATTTAACTGTTAAGGATTACCTTCCCATTAAAAGCTCCTTCATCACGCTATTTCCGTTATACTGTAACAAACCTATTCAAATTCAAAAAACAGTTTCCTTCCTTCCATAACACGTGAACCTGCAAAAAAAAAAAAAAATTCAAATTCAAGTGAATCTTCAAATTTGCTCTAATTGAAGATTCAAAATTCAATTCTATTTGTTGGTGTTCAATATCACTTTAAAAATTCAGTTTCGTTAACTTCAACGATCAACATTACGTTCTTCTCGTTAAAACTTTGGAATTCAAGTATCTATTGCAAATTTCTGCTAGATTATTGTTTCAGGTGTTAAATTTCTTTTATTCAGTTGTGGGATTTTTTTTTTTTAACGGATCGTGTTTTGTTACATTGATCATTTTTTTAGTTTATCAAGTTGTGATGCTTCGTAGTAAACGTTTTTATATAATTGATTATGAATATATTGTAAACAAATCTAGATTTGAAAGTATATCGTATTATTTTTTAAAATCGTAGAACAAGGATTGATCGAAATCAGGTTTCCAAGCTGACGAAATTATAATTTTTTTGAAGTTTTGGTTGTCGGAATTTGAGAATATAACAGAATATATGTAAACATATCTTATATACGTTTAGTTGTGTTTGAATGTGGAGGTTCTGTATTTGGTTCTTTATGACGTTGAACACATACTTTGTAATTGTATTTAGGCTGGAACAATAAAAATTGGTTCTAAATTTTATGAACAAAATTTTGTAAATGTATTTTTTAGTGTTGTTGTTGGGTCATATGAAGTGATAGAACAAATGTTTTGGTTGTGTGCAATTCTGGTGTTTTTAAATTTGATTGTATTTAACCTTTGTCAGAAATTTTTGTAACTTTTTATGGCTGGAAACTTTTGCTCCATTTGTATTTTACTTTAAACAAATTTATTGTAAATGTATTTTTAGTTGTAGATGTTGGCTGTGTAACTTTGTTTACGAATCAAACTGAAAAGTGTATGTTGTAACAATTGACATCTGACAAATATGTATATTTATTTAGTTTGGGTGTAATCACATAGAAATGGGAAGCATACCAGTTCTTGTGAAGCACTCTGGAAGGTGGACGTATGAAAAAAACTACGAAGAATACGTCACTGATGCTATTCTGTTGAGCACAACAACATCATTCGTTGAGTTGCACGATGTTTTGGCATCTCACTTAAATGTGGACTTAACAAGCAAACGTATTCTAGTGGAATATCAAATCACTGATAATGGAGGACAAATACAAATACATAATGATATAGGTTTGAATGTGTTTATATTGCAAAAAAAAAAAAAGATAAAAGACATGAATTGTCTTCTTTTATATGTAAGCATATTAGAGAAAGTTGTAGGGAACAACTTTGCAATTCATCTGTGTGTGTAGCTAACAGAAGAGTCGACTGTAACAACTTGCAAATGGTGATAAATACATCTAATGAAGGAGCTTTGATGGTTTCTGAAGATACACCAGCATTAAATGTATTTGAGATGGATACCGTTGAGGTCATTATCTCAGACCCATATCACAAGCACGTTGAAGAATACCAGGTTTACTTGTCGAAAAAAATTTTGAAGTCAGTGATGAAGGATTATACAATACGGGAGAAATTTCAAACGCGAAGTAAAAGGTCAAGTAAAAAAACTTACTTACATTCCATATCACTTAGATCATGTTTAAAATAATTTTGGATATGTATTTTGAATGTATTAAATTATTTTGGATGCAGTTATACATTGTTTTACAAATCAAAGAACTGCGAATTTTTAATGTGTGCATCAAGCATGGGAGATTCTGAAATATTTAGAATAAGAGAATTCATACCTCAACATACTTGCCCGGTGAAGGATAAGATCTATCCAAAGGTACATGCTACTAGTATATTGATAGATGGTATGGTTAAACAGAAATTCAAAAATCACAAACGAAAATATAGTGAGACGGAAATGAAAAATGACATGAAGGAAGACTTTTGTATGGATTTGACATACACTTTATGATACAAGAATTACAAGGACAACACGAAACATACTTCAAAATCAGTCCACAAGATCAAAGATCCGAGGACCCTTTTGAAGACCGCACTCGGATTCAACAAACAACAACAAGAACACAATGTATTGATGTGTTTATCACCTAAAAACAACTAACAACAAACTATTTTAACAACAACAAGATGAAGAACAACAACAATGGAACAAGAACAACAAGTCACGGATTTGAAAGAACACAAACAAACGATTACAACATAAATAAAATGGATAGATAGTTAGACCTTGGTTGGTATAATCTTAAGAATCCAAGAATATGGTAATCTTGGACCCTTAACACTACACACAACGGTTAACCTAACTCCTACGTTGACACAAGAGGAACTTTACCTCCTCTAAATACCAACGTCTCAAGCCAACATTGCAACACAAGTGATATCCACACTTGTTGCCCTCATTTTGGTGTGGTGGTTATTTCAAGCCCTACAACTAAAGGTGTGCCATGCTCCAAATCTTACATTAATGAACAACTAATGATAAAAAGACCTAAAATGTTCTATTTATATTCTATTACAAAGCAAGGCAAAATGACAACAATGCCCTTAAAGGGTGGGGTGGCCATGGAGTGCATTTTGACCCAATAAAGTGATCAAAATACCCTTAATGAAGATGACCAAATCATGACACATTAAGTGTTGTCCAAAATCGTGAGTCCTCAAGTCTTCGATGCTCTAAGCAATCTTCCACACACGGCCTTGCTTGTGCTCAAAACGGGTCTTCCTTGCATATTCTTGTGCCCTCAGGATGACCAAGTCTTGAGCCTTTAAATGATGACCTCCAATTATGTCTTCAAAAATTAAGGTGGCCTTTTGACTTGTATCATCTTTCCCTTCTTAAAAAGGATTCGACCTCGAATCCAAATCTTACAAGAACAAAGAGAAGACAAATAAACACCACATCCTTATGACATGAAGGTTAGAGTTAGTACAATAAACAACATCAACATGCCAAGGAGGTACACACTTGAGATATAACCACGCGTCCTTTATTATAATCACGAGGGACTTAGAAAAAAAATTACAAAGGAGTTGGCGAAAGGAATCACCATTAAGGGGTGGTGTCCTAATTGAAAGTAAAGTTCACCTAACACATATAACAATATCACTCAAACAAGTGGACCGACCAATAACTATCCATCCTTTACACCCTAAGAAGTTACCGGGATCGAATGGGAGACGTAACTAAGGGCTTAGGTCTCGGCCACACTCACTTTCCCCTAGGGTGTCATCCTTGAAATTAAGCAAGCCCTCTTTATCACTATTGAAAATATCATGAACTAAAAGAGGGTTGAGAAAGGTGTTCCATAAGTCAACTTCAAATAAAGGGTTCCCATGCATGTACTTACTACTAGTTTCAAAATTTCCACTAGGAATATGCCCAACATAAAAAACACATAAAGACGAAGTATATGGCATTTCTAAGCACATACCACCTTCTCTTTCACAACAGTTGTCCTCACATACGTACAAACCATCACGGGAAGCCAAAGGACCATAATCAAAATCATCTTTACAAAGACAATCACAACTCGGGTTTTCTAAATATTCAAGCAAATCAAGATCATCTACTCCCGATTGATCATTTTGCTCATCCTCACTAGTTGTTGGCAATTCACATACCAACGTAGACTCACCTTGTTCTTCAGAAGGGTCAACTAGTGTGTGAATACTCTCATCACTTGGTAATGGAAGCTTAGTCAAGTTGTAAGTGCTATCACCAGATGGACACAAATCATTCTCACGAGGAGAACCAATTTTGTCATCTAAAGGATCAACTAGTGATTGTGTACCTACAACAAAATTTTGGTCCTCATGTGACCTAAAAATATCAAGAGTATCACAAAATAAAGACTCATGTACTCCTACATTAGGTAAAACTGCAACTACGTTCATATGAGTGTAGGGGATAACATTTTTACCTCGTAGCTCACATGATCTACGGTCTTCATCTTGACGTGTGTCCGGGTAGCCCACTTGCTCCCTTGGAACTCTCATATGATCCAACCTTTCATTTATCACTTCCCATTGACGGGTAATGGCTTAAAGTTTAGCCAAGATAGCACTTGCAGCCGCGGGTTCCATCGTAATTGCACCTAAAAAAAGAACAAGTCTACAAAATAAAACACAAGTTAGTTCGAAACAACCTCACCACACTCTTACACACTTGATCGTTTCACACTTGGATTCACAAGTGTTGCAAGTCGGCTTATAGTTCGTGATGAGTCGAGGGGTGAGTCTACTCCTTGGTCGGAATTGATTCTTTGTTTGAAGACTCAAGGAAATAATGTCCGAACTTGAACCAAGAAATTCTACGATTCAAAAACAAGAAAAGCACAAAATAACGCTAACACGAACAAACGGGCACAAAAACTAACTAACAAGCTAGTAGGAGATTACTAGGTCATTAATTAGTGTTCAAGCCAACAAATGAAACTAAGAAACAATAAAATGAAACTAATAAATCTAAAAGTTGAACTCAAAATATTGCATGAACAGTAATTTAGTGATGTGGCAGTCCACTATTGGCCTCGGTTTTGTCAAAATTTTACTCTCCAATTTCAAGTCTTGACCAATCTACAATTTGAAAATGGTGTATTTGGTTAATGGAGGGAAATTTGGTCTTGGAGTTTCATTTTCAAGTTCAAAACAAGACTTGACCTTCTTGGTACTTTCTTCTTTAAACAAGGTCCTTAAATAAAGGAAAGTAGGTGAAAAGTGGTTGTCAAGTCTTTTGAGTGATGTGATCAAGTCTTTCACCAACAAATACTACAACTTGGTCTTTCACCTTTTGTGGATCTAATGTTTACTTTTTGTTTTAACAAAAGATGAAAAGGGTGAAGAACAACAAGAACATAATAACAACATCAAGAACAACAACAATATTCTCCAAGAACAACAACAAATTCTAACGCCCAACTCCACAACAACAAGGCCTTCAACACGGTCAAGGTTTAGAATGACAACAACATCAAAATAAGCCACACTTTGTTCACATTAACAGCATCAACAAGTTCAAGCTTAGATTTGGACACTTTTTAGTGTTGGTGAGAAAGAAACCAACACTAGAAACACTCTAAACAACAAAAGACTACAATATCTAGTAAAAAAGAAATATGTCTCGGCCAAGACAACAACAAGAACAACAACTTTCTCAGCCAAGAACAACGAAAACGGGCAGATTACTCCTTTTCTGGATTTTTTTTTCCAGTTTTTCAACTTTTTTTTTATATATATATTTTTTACAACTCTCAAGCCCAAGATTAATCTTGTTAGAACAAAATCAAAGATGACTCTGATACCAAATGATACAAGAATTACAAGGACAACACAAAACACACTTCAAAATCAGTCCACAAGATCAAAGATCCAAGGACCCTTTTGAAGACCACACTCGGATTCAATAAACAATAACAAGAACACAATGTATTGATGTGTTTATCACCTAAAAACAACTAACAACAAACTATGTTAACAAAAACAAGATAAAGAACAACAACAATGGAACAAGAACAACAAGTCACGGATTTGAATTACAAGAACACAAACAAACGATTACAACATAAACAAAATAGATAGATAGTTAGACCTTGGTTGGTATAATCTTAAGAATCCAAGAATATGGTAATCTTGGACCCTTAACACTACACACAACGGTTAACCTAACTCCTACGTTGACATAAAAGGAACTTTACCACCTTTAAACACCAACGTCTCAAGCCAACATTGCAACACAAGTGATATCCACACTTGTTGCCCTCATTTCAGTGTGGTGGCTATTCCAAGCCCTACAACTAAAGGTGTTTCATGTTCCAAGTCTTATATTAATGAACAAATAATGATAAAAAGACCTAAAATGTTCTATTTATATTATATTACAAGGCAAAGCAAAATGACAATAATGCCCTTAAAGGGTGGGGTGGCCATGGAGTGCATTTGGACCCAATGAAGTGATCAAAATACCCTTAATGAAGATGACCAAATCATGACCCATTAAGTGTTGTCCAAAATTATGAGTCCTCAAGTCTTCGATGCTCCAAGCAATCTTCCACACACGGCCTTGCTTGTGCTCAAAATGGGTCTTCTTTGCATATTCGTGTGCCCTCAGGGTGACCAAGTCTTGAGCCTTTAAATGATGACCTCCAATTATGTATTTAAAAATTAAGGTGGCCATTTGACTTGTATCACTTTATATTGGAGGTCAAAGGAAAGAGCATTAGAAGAGTTGAGGGGTAAGCCATCAGTATCTTACGGGAAATTACCATCATACTTATATGTATTGAATACTACCTATCCTGAGTCACATATAAGAATGAAGAAAACGAATGAGAATGATTTCTTGTATATATTTGTCGCTCTACATGCCTTCATTAAAGGATTCGATCATTGTAGACTAGTAGTAGTTGTTGATGTTAGTCATCTGAGAGAAATTTATACTGGGGAATTTGTAACAGCTTGTACGATGGATGGAGCATGTTTATAATACCTCAAACTTTCTTTAAGTCAAATCTAGTCTTTAGAAGAGTTAGTGATGACTTTCTAAATGATTAATGTTTAAATCAAATAGAATTTCCCTAATTTTGACTTTTTATCATATGGGAAATTGAATTATCTTTCTAACGATACCAATTTCGTCCAAATCTGGTATCGGAGTAAAAAGTTATGGACATTTTATAGAGGACTGTTAGAACTGCTCAAAAGCGATGGTCAGGCCGACGGACCGTCGTCCAAACCGTCGCAAACAAGGTAGTAAGTCAATCTTCTGGCTAAGGTGCAACGAACAGGTTGACGGACCATTGAGCTTGCGGCGGACCATCGCCCAAGCCGTCGATACTAAGGCAGTAAGTCTCTATCTGGTCCAAGTACGATAGTCAGGACGACGGAGCATCGAGCAAGTGATGGACCATCATACGAGCCATTGCAGATCCCGTTCAGCGATTTTTAAGCCATTTTAAAAGGGTCTTTGGGTCTTTTTTCACCCGTTTTAACCCCTAATTATACCAGACCATAGCTCATAACTTTATTATTCATTCACAACACCAAATTAAGGTTTCGCTCAAAGATCAATCCCTAAGAACAAGAAAACCCTAGGTGCTTAATCCCAAGTCAAGAACTCAAGCTTTCCTCCACCAATCTTCAAGAAATCATCCACCCAGGTATGTCAAGTGTTCATTCATGGATTCCTTTTATCTATAAATCCTAAGAATCCAATTTTAAATTATAAATTGTGATGTTTATATTGTGGATTGATTATGATCATATTGATGTTGTGTATGATACCCAAGTTGGAATCGTTAAATGTGTTTTCATTAATTTATGTTAGCATATGGATTGAAATCTACTAAATTGTGTTGATTTATGCAACCATAATGAATTAATTTAATGTCCATGCCTAAGCTTATAGTTATGCATGCAAGGTTTTTGATAAAATGCCTAAAGAATAGGAAATATATCTTATGACTCAATTGTGACCAAAATGATGAACCTATGATTTACCCTTATGTTCAAAATGACTTCCATGTTATTGCTATGCATTGAAATTGTTTGATGGGTTGTTCATGAGATTAGCCTATGAAATTATGACATGTCTATATGCTTTCCTATTCATGTACCAAACCATGATAATCAAGTGCCTCATGAAATTCCCCAATAATTGTATTATGGATTGTTGATTATAGTCGTAAGTCCAGAAAGTATCACATCTTGTCAGTTTTATGCTATCGAGTCCCGGGGGTATGTGTACCCGATAATTTAGCTGTGTGCCTAGAGCCAGTGTTAGTTTTCAAGATACTCTCAGTCAAGCCATGTTCAGTAGAATTTAGTCAGTCTCATGACTCAGTAATCTCAGTCAGTTATCAGATCTCAGTGATACTCTGTCAGTCAACAAAACTCAATAAACTCAGTCCAGTCAGTTCAGTATAATTAATTCAATGTCTAATCAGATAGGAGTAGGATTCAGCACCAAGTGAGCCCAAGGATAGAAACTCACCTGCGAGTAGAGGGTGTGATTCTTAGAAGCAATCCTTGCGCTTCAGAACTACGTAGTCATCATAGGTTGACACATCTAACCTATTAAATGAAGGTTGATGAGATGGATTAACCTATTAGATGAGGGTCCTACCGTTCTCCTTAGAGTACCTATTAAATGAAGGATCACTCACAACTTGTCCTTACCAGTGGTGCGGTATGATGCCCTTCCAATTGGGGTTACAAATTGGACCTCAACTCAGCTACATTGCTTTAATTGGGGCATGTTGGTTAGATGACTACTTCCCACAGTTATAGTTTCAGTCTTAATCTCAGTAATAAAACTCAAATAGTTTTACAGAATTCAGGACTGTCAAATACAGTCAACTCAAAATAGTCCAAAACTCAGCTAGTTCCATTAGAACCTAGACTGTCAGATACAGTCGCTCAGTATTAGTTATCAGTATTCAGATTTAGTGATGTCATGATGTCAGTCACAGTTCATGTATTCATGTATGTATTCTCACGTTCATATTATTCAGTCAGTTAGTATTGTTTATGCATATAAACCCTTTTGCATTCAGCCTACCTTATTTGCATACCAGTACATTCAATCGTACTGACGAATTTGCACTATGGTGTTTTATACAATAGATTCAGAAACACCAGCTCTAGAGCATCAGTAGCATTCCAGTCTCAGTAGTCAGAGTTAGCAGTGAGTCCTCATCCTTCGAGGACATGATCATTTCTTTATTATTTTATTACTTAGTTTATTTCAGTAGTTGGAGTTAGTTGGGGATATGTCCCATCAACTCCTTATTCAGACAGTTCAGTTTTAGAAGCTTTCAGACTACAGTATGTTCAGACAATTTATTTCAGTTCATGTTTTGGTATTGATATATCGTACTCTTAGATAGTATGTTTTATTTGTTTTGAACCTTATGGCATGTTTCATTCTATTATTTTCTTATTTTACATGATGTCATACAGTATACAGGTACAAATATCAGTCATGGGTTAGCTTGTGGTCCTTTGGAATCATGAGCATCGTGTAGCATTTCGGGTACCAGATTTAGGGCGTTACAAAGTTAGTATTATTTTATAATTACATTGAATGACTGGTTGTATTTTATATGTATTTCTGCATATCACTTGAAAATACGTATCTTCACTTGACATGTATACATCTGTATAAAATTACATATATTTTCAAAGTTTTATGAATTAAACATATAAAATTAAATTATGTTTGATAATGATGTGCGTCTACATTTTATTATATGTAATTAATACCATTTTTTGATAAATATACAATTTTATTTACATGTATTTCTAATAAATACATATACAGTTACTGTAATGCCTCGAAGTTTTTCTTAGCTAAATTTTGTCCCTAAAATATCAAGCATTGACTTCTATAGTGATTTATACTTTTTTTCCCGGTGGAATCCCTTAAATTTTAACTTTTTATTTTGTAGATGACTGAATAAGTTTTCCTTTGATATAAGATGCATCCAAAACGGACACTCAGTGAAGGAGTTATGGTTAATTTAAGTCCTAGTCGTAAAACACCGTCGTTCCTGTCCTTGGCGCGTCGCGGAGAGGGTGTAAATGACGATGGTCAATCTCCAGTGGGACTCCGCGATGGTGGTGCATCGCGGAGTGGGCCAAATTCCCATTCCTCAATTTCCCGTGAGCCATCGTGATAGTGGCGCGTCGCGATGGCCCATGAAATCGGGCTCCCAGTTATATTTTAATACCGGTCTTATTAAGGGTATATTGAGTATTTTCTCACACCCTTATCAGTCCAAACATGAGATTTCAACCCCAATTGAGCATATTTCTCATACATTCACCAAAAATATTCAAGAACACTCTCTAGGGTTCCATATTGATAATCCAAATAAATCAAGATTCAATCGTGGGTTTTCAAAATAAATTGAAGATTTGGAATCTCCAAGACGTGGGCATCAAGAAACATCCTTTAAATTTATAGATAGAGGTACGTGGGGTTTATCCTGAAAAAACTACATGGGCTTAAAACCATTAGAGTATGATTTTTAGATTTTTATGCATGAATTTCAAAGGGGTTTTGGAATCTATGTTCTTAATGACGTACTCTGAATGTTTTAATGTTACTATTGTTTTGACCTTGTGGTCCTATCCCCTAAATTGATTTACATGTATAGGTATATGTATGGAATTTGAGATTTAAGATCGTTGAGAGCATAAATTATGAACTCCCTCTCGTGTATTGAATTAAAGATTATGGTTTTGTGATTCGAAAGATGTTTTTGCAATATTATAGCATTTGAGTATGATTTGAAATTGTTGAGAGGGTGTTTCTTGATAAAAATAAGTTCTTATGTTTTAAGAGAAAGAATTGCATGTGAATTGAATACTTTGACATGACCACCTTGTATTGTACTACTGAAATGCTTGACAAAGATGAGTTCCTTACATACGCTTACATGAGGTTTGAGAAAGAGTTTCTTTGAATTGAATTATTGAAATGGTGGTCCCAAAACTTATGTTTTGAAAACAGAGATTTATGATAGACTAATAATAGCTCAGAGATGTGACTTGCAAGTTAATGGTATGACGATACCATATGTATTTATGCCATAACAGATTATGTTTTCAGAGTATGTTTTCAGAGACTGTATGTTTTGATAGAGTTTTAAAAAGGGGCTTAAACAGGGTTAGGTGGTTACCCAAAGAAGGCGCGAGTTCAAGAAACTCTTAGCTTAAAACTGTAATTGCCGATACGGGTAGATTATTATTGTACACTGGCGACGGTCGTGTGGCATAGTAGATTCAGAGACTCCGACCCTTGTGGCACACTTAGGTTATTGCTGCCGAGTTAATGGCAGTTTCCATATAGCCCATGAAATTTTTTAGAGTTGTAGGGAATACCACCTAGTGCAGAAGTAACACAGACGAGTTGAGATGATTTTTACAGAGTCTTTAAAATGCCCATGTGAATTCTTACTATATGATATACTTATGAACTGTTTTAAATTGCTCTCATATATGTTGAATAATAAATGATTATTTTGGATATGCTCTGCGTACCAATACATCTGTATTGACCTCCCCTCCCCCTACCTCTCAGGTTCTGAGACTCAGTCTAGGGGTCCAAATAAGTAGTAGATAATTTAGACAGCTGATCAGATTGTGCAGTGGTGAGCCTTCTCTATTCCAGAAGGCCTGTCTTTTCAGATTATGTCACTTATTTCAGTTTTGGTCTACTGCGGGCCTTGTCCCAATTTCAGACAGTTATTAGATTTTCATGTAGTAGAGATTTTGCAGACTGAGTCAGATGTTATTTAGATGTAGTTGATTTACAGTTTTCATACTTATGTTGAATTCAGAATTGACCATGTTTCCGTAGCAGATTATGTTTCCATATCTTCTTTTATTCTATGAATGTTGTGCATGATTACCAGATAGAAAAGGGCATTTTGCGCCTTCATAGTTCAGGATGTCCGTCACGGCCAGGCCCTAGTTCGGGTTATGACAAACTTGGTATTAGAGTACGATTTATAGTCCCAGGGTATCTGTGAAACTGCGTCAGGTAGAGTCTTATTTATGGCTGTGTAGCACGCCACACTTATAAGCAGGAGGTACTAGGCATTTAAGAACGTTTCTCTTCTTTGTGATTTAATTCGTGCTTCATAGTCTAATCTGTCCCCTAATCAATGACCTTTTGCTTTTTAGAAAACTAGCGATGCCTCCCCGTCGTACCAATGTTAATGCTCAGGATGATGAAGTCCATCCCACCCATGGGGTGCAGACCTATAACAGAGCTCATACCTCATAACCTGTTCCTACTCCGAGAGTACATCCTGTACCGACCAATCCTCCCAAAGCTCCCCAGACGAGGGCCAATTGCACTCAACCTTATAAAGGAGAGGTTTCTAATACTGAATTCAGACAGTTTATTCACATGCTGGCACAGCTAGTAGCCGTACAGACCTAGAGGTCAAACGATACTAGGTCTGTGTTTGTTACTTCTGAAGTTACTAGAGTAGGCCAATTCATGAGAATAAACCCACCCAAGTTCTCTGGCGCTAAGATAAAAGTGGACCCGCAGGAGTTCGTAGACAAAATGGAAAAGATTTTCAAAGTAATGCATATTGATCAGGTGGAGGGTGTTGAGCTAGCAGCATACCAGCTAAAGGATGTAGTGAACCAATGGTACCACGAGTGGGAAGATGCAAAGGGTGATAGTGCTGAACCCATAGTTTGGGATGAGTTCGTGGAAGCTTTTCTCGACCAATTGTTTTCTCTGGAGCTAAGGAAAGTTAAAGCACAGAAGTTCATGAACCTTAAGCAGGGTAAGATGAGTGTTCAGGAGTATACTTTAAAGTTTAACCAGTTGGCCCTTTATGCTCCTAAGATGATGAGTAGTATAAGGGCCTGAATGAGGAAGTTTGCTTCTGGCCTTTCAGATGATCTGGTGCTTGAGTGTTAGGGAGATATACTGAATTTATACTAAATTTTGTCCCTAAAATATAAATCATTGTCTTCTAGAATAATTTATACTTTTTTCCCAGTGGAATCCCTTAGATTTTAACTTTTCATTTCGTAGATGATTGAATAAGTTTTCCGTCGACATAAGATGCGTCCAAAATGGACACTCGGTGAAGGAGTTATGGTTAATTTAAGTCCTAGTCGTAAAACATCGTCATTCCTATCCTTGGCACATCGCAGAGAGGGTGTAAATTACGATGGCCAATCTCCAGTGGGACTCCATGATGGTGGCGGATCACGGAGTGGGCTAAATTTTCATTCGTCAATTTCCAGTCAGCCACCGCGATAGTGGTGTATCGCGGTGGCCCATGAAATTGGGCTCCCAGTTATATTTTAATACCAGTATCATTAAGGATATATTGGGTATTTTCCCACACCCTTATCAGTTCAAACAGGAGATTTCAACCCCAATTGAGCATATTTCTCATACATTCACCAAAAATATTCAAGAATACTCTTTAGGGTTCCATATTGATAATCCAAATAAATCAAGATTCAACCGTGGGTTTTCAAAATAAATTGAAGATTTGGAATCCCTAAGTCGTGGGCATCAAGAAGCATCCTTTAAATTTCTATATAGAGGTACGTGGGGTTTATCCTAAAAATACTACATGGGCCTAAAACCATTAGAGCATGATTTTTAGATTTTTATGCATGAATTTCAAAGGGGTTTTGGAATCTATGTTCTTAATGACGTACTCTGAATGTTTTAATGTTACTATTGTTTTGACCTTGTGGTCCTATCCCCTAAATTGATTTACATGTATAGGTATATGTATGGGATTTGAGATTTAAGATCGTTGAGAGCATAAATTATGAACTCTCTCTCGTGTATTGAATTAAATATTATCATTTTGTGGTTTGAAAGATGTTTTCGCAATATTATAGCATTTGAGCATGATTTGAAATTATTAAGAGGGTGTTTCTTGATATAAGTATGTTCTTGTGTTTTAAGAGAAAGAATTGCATGTGAATTGAATACTTTGACATGACCACCTTGTACTGTACTACTGAAATGCTTGACAAAGATGAGTTCCTTGCATGCGTTTACATGAGGTTTGAGAAAGAGTTTCTTTGAATTGAATTATTGAAATAGTGGTCCCAAAACCTGTGTTTTGAAAATAGATATTTACGATAGACTAATAATGGCTCAGAGATGTGACTTGCAAGTCAATAGTATGACGATACCATATGTATTTATGCCATAACAGATTATGTTTTCAGAGTATGTTTTCAGAGACTGTATGTTTTAATAGAGTTTTAAAAAGAGGCTTAAACAGGGTTAGGTGGTTATCTAAAGAAGGCGCGAGTTCAAGCAACTCTTAGCCTGAAACCGTAATTACCGATACGGGTAGATTATTATTGTACGCTGGCGACGCCCGTGTGGCGTAGTAGATTCAGAGACTCCGACCCTTGTGGCACACTTGGGTTATTGCTGCCGAGTTAATGGCAGTTTCCATATAGCCCATGAAATTTTTCAGAGTTGTAGGGTATACCACCTAGTGCAGAAGTAACACAGATTTCTCAGAGTTGAGATGATTTTTACAGAGTCTTTAAAATGCCCATGTGAATTCTTACTATATGATATACTTATGAACTGTTTTAAATTGCTCTCATATATGTTGAATAATAAATGATTATTTTGGATATGCTCTGCATACCAATACATCTGTATTGACCCCCCCTCTCCCCTACCTCTCAGGTTCTGAGACTCAGTCTAGGGGTCCAGATAAGCAGTAGATAATTCAGACAGCTGATCAGATTGTGCAGTGGTGAGCCTTCTCTATTCCAGAAGGCCTGTCTTTTCAGATTATGTCACTTATTTCAGTTTTGGTCTATTGGGGGCCTTGTCCCAATTTCAGACGGTTGTCAAATTTTCATGTAGTAGAGATTTCGCAGACTGAGTCAGATGTTATTTAGATGTAGTTGATTTACAATTTCCATACTTATGTTGAATTCAGAATTGACCATGTTTCCGTATCAGATTATGTTTCCGAATCTTCTTTTATTATATGAATGTTATACATGATTACTAGATAGAGAAGGGCGTTTCTGGCCTTCATGGTTCAGGATGTCCGTCACGGCCAGGTCCTAGTTCGGATCGTGATAGTTACTATATGTATTTATATCTAACTGCGCAAATTTTTTTAATGTATGCAGGTCATATATTCCCTTTGACATATGGTGTGCTTGATTCTGAAAATGATGCATCTTGGACTTGGTTTTTTGAGAATCTAAAGGAAGCGTATGGGGAAAACATAACATGTGTGTTGTATTTGATCGAAATCTCAACATCATAAAGGTTGTTGGTGATGTGTACAAAGATGTTCCACATTATGCATGTATGTGGCATCTATGGGAGAATGTGAATTTTTTTTACAGAAAGTCACACGATGCATTATCGGAGATCTTTTATACAATGGCCAAAGCATATTCAAAGTCAGAATTTCACATGTTAATGAAAAAAATTGAGGTAGTTGATATTAGGGTGAAGAAATATTTGGAATTGGCTGGTTATGAAAAATGGGCTAGGTCCTATGGAATAGTTCATCGAGGATGGACTATGACTTCAAACATTGTGGAGTCAATAAATGGAAAACATGTATCAGCTAGAGAACTACCAATTTATGATTTTCTTAAGGAAGTTCGATTGCTGTTTGCAAAATAGAATTGCAAAAATAGGCAGGAGGCTTCATATACCTTCACAACACTCATTGAAAAGTTTAATGACATACTCAAAGAGAACGAGGCTTTATGTACTCGTATGACGGTATGACCTTTTAGATGTGTGGAATTTATAATTATGAAAACATAAGTAATAAAATACCTTCCATTCAGTTGTAAATTAATGAAAATTATGAACATTTAAAAACATATTATATATTCTGCATACCTATTTTTTGTATTGAAATTCTTAACACTGCATATGTATTTTGATGCTCAGTAAAAATGATGTACTCTGCATATGTATTTTTATTGCATATGAATTTTTATTGCAAAATGCTGGTGTGGTTACAACATATCATAGAATATGGATTTTCATATTTTTGTAGCAGTGCATTTAACTTTTTCTTTTGATATCAGGTTGTACCAGCCACAGAATTTGTGTATACGGTACATGACAAACAAAAGCACTTCATCGTTTACCTCAAGGAAATAAAGTGCTCATGTAATGTATTTCAACTCGATGAGATATCATGTGCACATATTTGTGCGGTGTTGGAGAGCAAGAATTTTCAGAAGGGGCCATACTATTGTGATTTGTTTAAACCAAAAACTGTGTTGAAGACATATGATGTTCCAATCTATCCGTTGCCACACCAAGATGACTGGATAATTTCAGAGAGCATACTTATAGTACTGCCTCCGAAATTCAAAAGACCTCCAGGAAGACCTGTAAAGAAGGATCGTGAAAAATTGGACCGGGATATGTTTGAAAAAAAGAACATCAATTCATGCAGTGGTTGTGGGGCTAAGGGTCACAATAGGTGTTCTTGTAAAAAATATTGCAATGATACACTTGTTCTTCCGTATTATTTTTTAAAATTTTCTTTTTCATTTTTTATAATAATGAACTTTTTTTGGGGGGGGGGGGGGGGGGTTAATATGTTAAAGCATCATTTGATAACTGAACACAATCAAATCTGAATACTACATATGTATATATTGCAAAAACTGAACATTACATATGTATTTTGAAGCTCAAATTTTTTTGGGTTAATACGTTAAAATATCAACACTGCATATGTATTTTGTAACTACAATCTCACAATAAAATGTTGAACTGCATAAAAAACTCAAATTTATCTTTAAGTCGAAGTCTCATTTATATTGAAAATAATTGAACACATTATAAAATTCATATTATCTGTGTTTCAGATGTATTTTTTAAATGATTAATCTTAACACTGCATATGTATTTTTAGGCTAAAATACATTTGATGAATAATCCATATGTATTTTCAAGCAAAATATCAACACTGCATATGTATCTTGTAACCACAATCTCATAATAAAATGTTGAACTGCATAAAAAACTCAAATTTATCTTTAATTCGAAGTCTCATTTATATTGAAAATAGTTGAACACATCTTTAAATACTTATTAGGTATGGTCCAAATGTATTTTGAAATATTTAATCTTAACACTGCTTATGTATTTTCAGTCTAAATACATTTGATGTATAATGCATATGCATTTTAAAGCAAAATATCAACACAACATATGTATTTTGAAACTAAAATCTCACAATAAAAAAGTAGAAATGCATTAAAAATGAACACATCTTAAAATACATATTACGTATGGCACAGGTGTATTTTTTAAATGCTTAATCGTAACACTGCATATGTATTTTTAGGCTAAATACATTTGATTTATACTGCATATGTATTTTTAATCATAATATGAATACTACATATGTATTTTTTTACTAAATCTCATAGTAAAAGGTAGAACTGCATAAAAAACTCAAATTTATCTTTACTTCAAATCAAAATTGCACCCACTTCAAAACTGAATTAATTTCATTGAGTTCAAAAATAAGTATTATTATAACCTACAATTAAAACCACTTCAAAAACATAAAAATTAGTTTGTACAATCAGAACCTACATCCTTAAACCAGTTTCTCAGCTATCCAAATTATATACTGTGTTGATATTTTAAAATGTTTAATCTTAACATTGTATATGTATTTTCAGTCTAAATACATTTCATGTATAATGCATATGTGTTTTAAAGTAAAATATCAACACATCATATGTATTTTGAAACTAAAATCTCACAATAGAAAGTAAAACTGCATCAAAAAGGAACACATCTTAAAATACATATTAGGTATGGTCTGGATGTATTTTTTGAAATGCTTAATCTTAACAATGCATATGTATTTTTAGGATAAATACAGTTGATTTATACTGCATATGTATTTTTAAGCATAATATGAATACTACATATGCATTTTTTTTACTAAATCTCACAGTAAAAGGTAGAACTGCATAAAAAACTCAAATTTATCTTAACTTCAAATCAAAATTACACCCACTTCAAAATTGAATTAATTTCATTGAGTTCATAAATAAGTACTATTATAAGCTACAATTAGAACCACTTCAAAAACATAAAAATTAGTTTGTACAATCAGAACCTACATCCATAAACAAATTTCTCAACTATCCAAATTAATAAATCCATCAACTATTATACATCAAAGATTTCAGTGACACTAGTTATTGTACTTTGCTTTGCAGGCCTCAAGGGTGCTTCGACGTCACTATGAGCACTTGCTTCTTGCTTTCGGATGCCATAGTCCCACAAAAGTGCCGCATATCTTGTACGGAGTGCGTTGAAGTCGAAATCAGTAGAAAAAATTTTGTGATCATAAGAAACACACTCTGCATATGTAACCATATAGACACCACAATCACTACAAAAATAAAAAAAGAAATTGATTAATAAGTAAAATATATTTTGTACAAACTTATCATTTTGGTATATGATATTAAAATGCTTACAAGCTTCCACTCGGTTGTTGAGGAAAATTCTCTTCAAATAAAACATCAAACATATTTGAGGAGTCTGTGTCTTTGTATCTTGGATGATTTTGAAGATCAATTCCTTTCTTATCGTAGAAATCACAAGCTTGGATATACAAAGGGATTATCTCGGCTAATTTCTCTATCTCAGCAAGAACAATCGAATAATGACTTGATGATTCATATGAATCGTATAAGAATATTGTAACGCCCCAATTTTCTAGAATCGGCATGCCACACGATGCCCATGAGCCCGAGGGACCACAAGCTAACCCTTTCTGGTATCTGTAACTGAGCACTGCATAATATACTGAAATAAATGCGGAAAACTGGTGAAAACTTTTCATAAGGTTTAAATATCTAAAATAATCAATACTGAAAACTAAATACTGATACATCTGTCTAAAAAACCTCTAAACTGTTTAAACTGTCGAGTTAATGGGACATGTCCCCAACTAACTCCGTCTACTAAAAATAAATTGAGTCTAATGCCATAACAAAATAAGGATCATCCTCGAATGATGAGGACTCACTGCTAAGTCAACTGTTGCTGGCTGAGTCAGGACTGCTAAGGGTGCTCTGGTTCTCGATCGCCTGAACCTATGGTATAAGACACCATAGCGCAAGAGAAAAATATATGTCAGTACTTTGAATGTACTGGTATGCTAGATGAGGTAAGGCTAAATGCAAAGGCTTATGCATGAACATAACTTAACTGAATAACATGAGAGTACTTAATGAGGATACATGCATGGACTGAATACTACCTTCTGAATATTTGAACTTCTAACAACTGAGTGTACTAATACTAATATCTACGTTTACTAACACTGAGAGTCTGAATAACTGAGTCTACTGATGACTGAACTCTGAGCTTACTAATATCGACTGACTGAAACTGAGATCAAACCTATCTAGTGGATGATCTTCAAATCTAGTAATAATGATAAGGAATGATTGAATCTGAGTTTGAGATCAGGCCTATCTAGCGGGCGGTCTCTAAATCAATTAGTATTGATACTGGTTAACTTCATGTAAGACCAGGCCTTTCTATCGAGTGTTCTATGAATCTATGAAACTATCTAAGTTCCTCACTTAGCTGAATGATCGTATCTGACATTCCTGATTTTTGAGTGCTACTACGATGACTGAGACTAAACTATAACTGTGGGAGTTCTCACTTAACCGTCATGCCCCAACTCTGAACTAGTGAGGTCCAACCTATAACCCCAGCTGGAAGGGTGTCAATAGCGTGCCACGGGTAAAGACCTCTGTTATGGTCACGCTGCTCTAACGGGTGACCCTTCACAGGAAGTCAAGCCTAAGGCAATATGATAGTCAAGCCTTAATCTAACAGGTGAATCCTGGTCCTGTGCTGGCTATGCAGTTCTGGAGTTCAGGAATTGTTACTAACGACTCTGCCTATCTAACAGGAAAGCCATCATCGCTGCACTCTCTCGGTGCTAGTTACTACTCCCAACTAAAGGACTCTGAACTGATTCTTAACTGATCTTATACTGAGCTAAATTTGTTACTGTTTATATTTCTTGACTGATCTGACTGTGTTCACTTAGTTCCATTATCTGACGAAATATTACTGGATCTCGTTACCTGACTGAATGCTACTAAGTTTTGAATACTGGAATACTACTAAGATCTGAGCTGAGTACTGAACTAAAGCTGGAATGCTAATGATACTTAGATTACTGAGATTTCTTAAGTTCTATAACTGTCTGAGAGTACTGAGTTCTGTAAGACTGACTGAGTTCTACTGATTGTGGCTTGATTGAGAGTATCTTGAAAACGACACTGGCTCTAGACAATCAACTAATTTGTTGGGTATAAATACTCCCAGGACTCGATAACATAAATAATACAAGACCTGACCACTCTTGAACAACATAACAATAGACTATCATTCACCATACACTCAATAAAGCATTTCTTTAAGCACTTGGAAATATTAACATGTTATTGCATAGGGAATGCATACCAACAACTCATAATTCATCCAACAATGTCTTGCATCAAACACTTAACATGCATTAAAGTGTACATAATTAGGGATTTCATGCTAACATGTCACAATTCATTCACTAAGGCTTTTCAACAAACACCTGGCATGCATGAACTTATACATAATTTGGGATTTCTTATCCATATGCTATAATGACTCTAATTCCTTCACATAAGCATTTTATCAAACATATAGGGAGCATGTTTTTGTTATTCAACAATTTCTACACCTAATTATCATGGAAAATCAATCAACATGCAACTTGAAAAGAGTTTATCATGAAAATCACATAATTCATCACATACTAGAATCAATTCTTGAAACTTGTAGTCTAAATCATGAATTAAATCTCAACAATACATAATCATGAACTTCAATACACATAAATCATGAAATCTCATAATTACGTAAACTTTATAATTTTGAAAAGGATTCTTGGACTTCTTGGGTGGAAGGAACCCAAGAATCAACATCTAACATACCTTAGAAGACTCTTTCTTAAAGGTTCTTGAAGAAATCCTTAGGCTTGTTCTTGATTTCTTGGCTAGGGTTCTTGACTTCTTGAGAGAAAAGTGAGGAAAATAATGGAATAAGGGTTTATTAAGCATTTAATTTCGTGTTTAGGGTTGATAGGGGTCATGGGAAAAGTCTAAGATGCCCTTGAAAATAAAAAAAAATCTGGAACTGGAACGCTGACAAAAGCTTCACCACGATGCGATGGAATCAAGGTGAGCTACTGGAATTTGACAATTCTGAAATTGAGCCTTGGCGCGATGTGCCATAATCACTGAGGCTTACTAGATTTTGACGATTGCCATTTTGGTTGACTCCGTGATGCGCTAAAGTACCAGGTGGTACACTGTCTTACTAAAATGGCTATAACTCTTCACCCAATTGTCGGATTTGGGTGAATTTGGTATCGACAGAAAGATTATTTGATTTTTCATGTTTTAAAAATTCAAAAATCTTAAAAATTTCACATGGAATAAAATATATTCATCTTTGAATCAAGATCTTTGATGTTCTAGAGATGAATTTGAACTAGGAGAAATGTGGGGTATTACAAATATGCACCTCTCTGAGAAGGACAAAACTACGAACACCTAATGATGTTTTTTCTTTATATTGATTGGAATATAAATGTCTTCCACTGTATTCCATGGCATAGCTGCATGCATACGGAACCCATTGATGTATTCAACAAGATAGGCCTCTTGTCCTCCCACTCTAAGGTTTGGATCATCCACATAATAAACATCATGAAAGGCCTTAATTACGTTAATAAAGTTGCAGTCTACTATGTTGAATTTGTAAGATCTGTTGGGGTCATACTTTGACTTCTTCCTCAAGTAGTAGAAGCAAACATTAATTTGTTGCAGTAATTAACACCACAAATCTTAAAATATTCAAAGTTTACCTGCATATGTATTTGCAGGTAACATAATATGTATTTTAAGTAGTGTTACAACTGTAAAGGAAAAATTGTCAAAATAATCTACTAACCGATTCTGTCCATGACTGATCAGGGAACCCTATTGTGTAGAACCAGTTTTTATCTTCAACTGTTTCAACTTCAAAATGCATCATTGGAATGGATAATTTACCCTTTTTGTAATGATCCATCTTTTCCTTCCTGTTTTTTAATCAGTACATGTTAAATCATGAAGTCACAATGGAATTAAAATAAATAAGTTGAAATAGTTCAATAGAAATACTTTTTACCATGAACTTTTAGAAGGTCCACAGAAATCCAATCCATGAACTTCTTGACAATCTTCGTATCTACTATACCATCAATCGGGTGATAAACTAATGAATGTTTCTGAGGAAATATATGTATGTACCTTGTTGAGCTCCCTATATAGTTACAGAATACAAAAAATGTAATTAATAAAAATGTATTTGCATAACATATTACATTGGAAACTATATATAACTTAAGTGTACTTACCGGCAGCTGAACCAAACTTTATCGTATATGGTGACTCCTTGAATTTGAATGGTTGCCTAATCCTTATATTTTGAATGGGAGTTTGAAGTTCACGATTAGTAGAGGGGTGAACAATGATACTTTTACTGTTGTAGGCATTCAGACTAGGAAGCAGCTCATCAGGGATAGTGTTTTGTGAATCAAGGCAAACTGGATCATCCCTTTGTTCATCAGTGGTTACTTCTTGTATTTTAGGAGGTGTCATAATTTTCTCCTTCGTACCAAGATCAACCTCTGCGTGCAACTCTGATTTTGAGCTCAATCCAATGATCTATTTGTTTGTCTTTATAAAATGGAAAAAAGTTTAGTTTGTTCTGTCAAAAATTAACCCACATAACCTCAAAAAATATGTTCATCATACATACAAGACAATGATCTTCAACAACAGACTCGGACTTCTTATCATTCAAATATTCATCAGTAAGTTCTACTTCACAGGTTGTCGATGGATGTGTTGTAATGCTTTCTCTCCGGTAGGCTTTTAGACTTGGTAACAACTCATCTGGGATTGTAAACTACGAATCAGTCAACTTTGTTTCATCCATTTTCTCATCGTTGATCTGCAACAAAAATAAAATAAAAGATATAACTGTCCTCTGGATTGTTGGGATTATTGCATCACATAAACTCAAGGTTCAATTCATTATACATACTTGACCATCATGATGAACAATCTTCTCAGAATGTATATAATCCAAATTTATACTTTGAAGAAGCTAATTAGGAATTAAATGTTGAGAATTGTAACGCCTTGAAAACGGGTCCCGAGATGTCACACGGTGCTTAGGACCATATGTGGTCCCAAGCTAACCCTTATACTGGTATAACTCATGAGCATCTAATTAAGATACATAAATTTATACAAAATCGGTGGAAAGTAACTCTTTTCTGAATCTGATCAATACAAAACTAAATTCACATGATTACAACTCTGCTTTTACAAAGAAAACTGAAACTGAATACAGTAACATCTACTGACAGTCTATAAAGTCTTTACTAATACTGACTATAGATAGTTGGGAAGCTACTCCAACTATCGCTAATCAATACATATGAGTAAGCAAATAAATGACATAAATGAATCTAACTGGAGTCCCCGAAGTAGGAGGACTCATCATCTTGCTGGCTTGAATCGGCAACTATCTGAATCTAAATGTGCATACTAAATCTTGTACCTACATTATGAGACAATGTAGCATATAGACATATATGTGGATCAGCACTTTGAGGATGTACTGAGTATATAGGGGTGCATGCAATAAGTAAAATAATATCTCAATATCATCATTTATAAAATCATGCATGCTAAATATAAATGACCCACATAGCTTGAGTAATCTGAAATCTAAAACTCATAAATCATGGATAGTAAACAATGTAGTATAAATCTCGTGAGTCATTACACTTAGTTTTAAAATCTGTATTCTTTCCTTATTCTCAAATTATATAGGCTAAGTGGAAAAAGGCTCATCTTTATTTCTGAAAGCTGTAACTGGAATTCTGTAACTGAAATCTTAAGTAAAATAATATCTGAATAAATTGTGAGCTTTTACACTTAGTTTCTGAAATCTGGAAAGTAGTTTCTGAAATCTGGAAAGTACTCTGTCTTAGGCTTTAGAAATCTTAAATCTTATTATTTGTGGAAAACACTTTATCTCAAGACTCTAAATAACTGAAACTGTTTTAAGAGTGGGGACATCTTTTGGGAGGTTCTTCTAACTGACATAAACCATGTGACCTACATGGAGTCCAACGTCTCACCCACGTTAGGGAGAGCTGTTCTACCCTTGCCATCGAAATATAACCTCAACTTTAGTGATCACTATCTCAGTCATCCACATATAGTGGGAATAAGTATCTTAACCTACGGTGGCACGTAGTTCTGGGGTATGAAACTGTAGTAAATTACCCAACTCGGTGCTAAATACTACTCCCATACTCAGCTCAGAACTTTTAGGAAATCCACCTCAAAATAACTCAAGGGTCTATAATGAAGACCAAATCATGTTTCTCTTTGCTTTAAATCATAACTAATGTGGATTCCTTTCTTAACTCAGGATCAAAACAATCTTCTTTAAAAAGCTTTCAATCATCTCAATCAAGATATTGAAAAATAACTCATAATATGAATCTCATGATTTTAACATCTCAAAATCATGATTGATTACAAAATATTCATAATCATCTTAAAATCTGGAAATTTCAGCTATATATATACCAAAATATAAACATGCTCATGTAATTCAACTTCTAAAACCATGAAAATCTCATAATCTCATGACTAGTAACATAGGGCATAAACCCAACTTCAATTTCATAAGAAAACATGTAAAATCAAATAACTGTTGTAATAAAAATCAAGTTTTCGGCACAAGAACGAAAGATTTATTCTTCTTCAAACCCCACATACCTTAATTGATGATCTTTGATGAATTGAATGTAAAAGTTTGAATCTTAGACTTCTATTGATGCTTTTGAAGATAAGTTCTTGAAGTTCTTGTAATGGGAAACCTTAATCTTGAATTTTCTTGGAGAATTAATGAAGAAATTTGGATTTCTTGGAGAGAAAGTATGAGCTTAGGGTTTTTCTTCTTGAGATGAAAAGATGAACAATGAGGTATCTTTGCATCTTTGGTGGTGAAATTATGTATTTTTGGACAGATTTAGGTGAGGTGAATTGACTAAAGTGACCCTAGGCCCCTTTGGAATGGAATTAGAATGTAAAATAGCCTTGGATCCGATTCAGTTTTTCGTATTGAGGCGAAGTCGACGCGACGCGTCAAGATCGCGTCGGCTTACTGCCTCACACGGAAAATGGCATAACTTTTTACATGGTTGTTGGATTTTTACGAAATTGGTATCGTTGGAAAGATATTCAATTATATACAAATTGATGGGTCTTTGATCTGGAAAATTCCATGTATATAAATAGTTATAAACGTTTAAAGTAGACCCTTGTAGAATCAACACCAAAAGTTAGACGAATCAAATGATCTTAGCTCAACTTCGTTCTAAGTCATTGCTATGAATACTTTTCACCTCTAAACCACTTCGTAGACTATGATAATGATCGTGAAACTTATATTCACATGGAAATCATTTGGATTATAGCTTGGATACGTAGGAACGACGGTTAGAATTCTAGCACAAAAATACGGGGTATTACATTATCTCCCCCTTGGAAAGATTCATCCTCGAATATGGCTAATTAAGCTGAAAACACTAAGGAATATGAGGCTCTACGTTATGATACACAACTAAAATAAACTGAAACACTGAATTTTGAACATAATGAGCTACTGAACTGATTTGTGCGTGCATGAATTTTTATGAAAATAGTTATATGGCAAAGATAGAAATGAGAGTGTTAACTTATGAGTAACCATTACTTTACGCTATATCTGATCTCACGAGAAAAGATGAGATGTTTATAACATGAGAACTCAGGGTATTACAATATCCCCCTCTTTTGATCGTTCGTCCTCGAATGATACTGATTTGGTTGAAATACTAGGAAAAGATTTAGATGATACATGGGATACTCACAAACTAAATCATTACTTAATATCTGAAACTGAAACTGATGCATGAATTGAGCTGAATTCATAATTTACATGGATACAAATACATTACCTCTTGCAATGAACATACATATGAGATTGTTGATTGTAAGGCTAGGTGGAAAGTTGGGAATCTATAGGAGCTTATCTGATTGATTGCTAAACAAGTTTGCAGGCTATATGGACTGGATCATACTGAATGCTCATGCTTAAATGGAGTATTTCTTCAACACTCTTCCACAAAATTCTAATAATATTAGGGAGCGAAGAATTCTGGGCATGATCTGAATAAGATATCTGGCTAAGGAATCACAACATAGATACAACTCTATAGCTTGGAACATAGACATATAGATCATAAGTCAAGATAGAAGTACTAGGTCTCAATCAATGCAACTTCTTACTTTCAAGCTTATCAACTCTTCTCGAATACTCCCTCACTATACTATTTCCATTAAATACGATACTCACTTGATTTAATTTCTAATTCTCACATGGGCATTGACAAATCTATCTTACTAAGGTCTAAACTAAACTAAGTTCTCTCACCATGGTCAGTCCTAACTTAAAATCACGGGTACTACACATAACACCATAATTGAACTAGACTACCGACGCGATATGCCATGCATCGCATTGCTCCCTACCAACGCGATATACAATGCGCCGCGGCTATATCTCATTGGCTCACTGTCTTTACCATCCAAATAAGTCTCAAACCTCACCCGAAAAATCTAAAACTTACACGAGATATGCTATTGACAACCCAAACCAAGAATTCACTTAAGGATTTACATTCTAAGGTTGGGAAGGTTGGAAACTAACACCCACCACATTCATCCACTCATACACTAACACGACATTCAAGCCTATTGTTATAACAACATATGAATGTTTAAACAAACAACCATAATAGTATGCTCCTCGTATTCTCTAACTCTCTATCACAACAACTCCCACGCACTACTCCAAGAATATACACACACCAATTTTAACTAACCACAAGTATCAAGGACTCGGACTCAATATTACTTCACACTTATGGCCTTAGCTAAAATAAGCATACAACGTTCTTTCATCAATAAGAAACACTTACTCTCTCCCATCAACACAATTACTCATCACCACTATTATTATGTAAGAAGGAGTCACTGAAAGGTTAGAACATGAGACCTAAAACATGGAAGGATAACTTTGATACTTAATTGAGGCCAGAGGAATAGAATATCAACATCATGGATTCATTAAGAGATCTGAATTGAGGACATATATGATATAAACTGGATTGCACTAGGATCATGAGTTTCTGAAAACTGACCATACTTTGAAACATGAGTCCATACTTATCATGAGCTACTCAATATAAGAATGGAGTTCATAGATTTATGAGGGATAACTCGAATCACGGAGGAAAGTTGTTACTTGCTTTCTAGAAGCTGAGAATGGACTTGAGCATGCATGATGTGTATAAGTATTGGCATGTGGCATAGATCTATCATGCAAAACATGGATTTGGTATTATAATGACTGAAATCCAAGGAATACTCTAGAGTAAGAAGGGATTACTATCTCAGCATAACTCTTATTGACATGCATCATAATCTAATTCTCAAAACTTGATTTGTTTCTTCACTCTATCATATTCCCCTTAAGTCAAAGCTGATATTCAACTTCTAAAACCATGAAAATCTCATAATCTCATGAATAGCAACATAGGGCATAAACCCAACTTCAATTTCATAAGAAAACATGTAAAATCAAATAACTCTTGTAATAAAAATCAAGTTTTGGGCACAAGAACAAAAGATTTGTTCTTCTTCAAACCCCACATACCTTAATTGATGATCTTTGATGAATTGAATGTAAAAGCTTGAATCTTAGACTTCTAGTGATTTTTGAAGATGAGTTCTTGAAGTTCTTGTATTGGGAAACCTTAATCTTGAGTTTTCTTGGAGAATTAATGGAGAAATTTTGGATTTCTTGGAGAGAAAGTATGAGCTTAGGGTTTTGCTTCTTGAGATAAAAAGATGAACAATGAGGTATCTTTGCATCTTTGGGGGTGAAATTATGTGTTTTTGGATGGATTTGGGTGAGGGGAATTGACTAAAGTCACCCTAGGCCCCTTTGGAATGGAATTAGCATGTAAAATAGCCTTGGATCCGATTCAGTTTTTCGTATCGAGGTGAAGTCGATGCGACGCGTCAAGATCACGTCGGCTTACTGCCTCACATGGAAAATGGTATTACTTTTTACTCGGTTGTCAGATTTTTACAAAATTGGTATCGTTGAAAAGATAATTCAATTATATACAATTTGGTGGGTCTTTGATATGGCACGTTTAAAGTAGATCCTTGTAGAATCAAACACGAAAAGTTAGACGAATCAAATGATCTTAGCTCAACTTTGTTCTAAGTCATTGCTATGAACATTTTTCACCTATAAACCACTTCATAGACTATGATAATGATCGTGAAACTTATACTCACATGTAAATCATTTGGATTAGAGCTTGGACGCGTAGGAACAACATTTAGAATTCTAGCACGAAAATATGAGGTATTAGAAGAATCAGTTTCAACGTTTGTTTTTTCTGGATGCAAATCAATGCACCCTTTGCAAGCAAGTAAAAAGAATTAAAATAACATCAAACAAAAATCCACTTGTATTTATTTATATACATAATTACATATTGCACTCAAATGAAGAAACATATGTTAGCTATTATTTACCTTTGTATCATCCTGATTTTCACCCAAATTCTGATCAACATTCGGACTGAAACGTTGTGGTGATGTTTCGGCACCAACATAATCCATATGTTGGGGTTCAGAATCTTTCTCTTCATATTGTTGCTAAAAACTATTAATACTTGAGTTCACTGAATATGTATATACCAACCCACTAAAAATACATATTGCAATAAAACATCATTCTCAAAATATATACTAATAAACAAAACTAAAAACAAACTATATCAAAGATTATAATATTTGCAATCAACCTAACAATTCATATTATTATAACAGAATACTCACAAATACATATTTATTTTTTAAAAACAATTTATTTTTAATACAATTCATATGTATTTTTGAATATACTGAATATGTATTTTTAATGCACTGCATATGTATTTTTTAACACAGTGCATATGTATTTTTTAATACACTGCATATGTATTTTTTGAATTATCTGCATATGTAATAATAGAAAAATTTACCTTGCTTTGTTCAATTGCTTTGAGCATCAGCTTGAACTTTTTTTCACTAAACTACGAATTCTTTTAAACTCTTCACGAACCTGTTTTCATAAAAAATCATTACACATAATTTTTTTAATATAAAGCAGGTATTTGACAAAAAACTTACCTCATCGCGAAAGGCAAAATGACCTTCTAGACCCCTGTACTATGTCGGTTTTGTAAGTTGGACACTTCTACTTACATGTTTGTCATATGGACCCTTGAACCCACTAAAAAACAATATTTTAAACACTTTTTTGGTGAGTGTAATACACTCTCGCCATGTCAGCTGCCACGTCAACTGTCACATCTGTCACGTCATCTTCCACGTAATTTTTTATATAAAAAATATATCAAATATTAAAATAAATAATTAAATAAATAAATAAACAACCCCCCTTTCTCTCTCTTCCCCTTTTTCTTTCTTTCCCGTTCTTTCTTGGCTGCCTTCTTTCTTTCTCAATTTCTTCTTTTTCTTATTCTTCTTCCTCCTCTTCTCATTCTTCTTTTTCTTTATCATATTCATCTTCTTATTCTTCTTGCTCTACGGAAAAATTAAAAAGTGAAGGGCAAAAAATTTAAGAAGTATGAAAAAAAGAAATTTTTGGAGATTTTTGTGATTTAGGTGATTCAAGAAACTTGAATTTTTATGCTTTCTTTAGACTTTTTGTGATTTGGATAATTCAAGAAAGTTTGAAATTCTTGAAATTCAATGTAAAAACTCATTTTTTATGGATTTTTTTGTGATTTGGGTAATTCAAGAAAGTTGAAAATTCTTGAAATTCAAAGTAAAGATTCAATTTTTATTTTTCTTGGGATTTCTTGTAATTTGGGTAATTCAAGAATGTTGGAATTCTTGAAATTCAATGTGAATATTTTTGTGAATTGGTTAAAATTCAATGTTGGGGATTCTTGAAATTTTTGTGAATTGGTTGAATGAAAGTTTCTTTGTTGTTGGGGAACTAGTGGGGCAGCGGGAGAGTGGGGCTTGGGAAAGAAAACTGGGGAAATGGTGGGGGCAGCGGGGGAGAAAGCGGGGGTTTGGGGGAATGGGGGTGCTGGACGGGAGCTGGGGTGGGGTGGGGGGCCTGGACGGGGCTGGGTGAGTGGGAAGTGGCTGAACGGGAGCTGGGGTGGGATGGGGAGGGGCTGGAAGGGGGGGAAGGGGTTGGGGAAGGTTTTTTTTTTTAATTTATTAGTTTTAAAAATATTTTTAAGTTAAAAAAGATGGAGAAAAAAAGACTTTTTAAACTTTTAATATTATTTTAATTTTTATTAAATTATTTTAATATAAAATTGACCAAAAAAATTGACCCTCACTCGCACTCCAGGTGAGTGACTACACTCTCCAAGTCCCAGTCAGCATTTTAATGCCACATAGGCAAAGTCAACGGTCAAAGGGTTTGAAATATTGATTTTTAGTGGGACAAACATGTAAGTAGAAGTGTCCAACTTACAAAACCAACATAGTACAGGGGTCTAGAAGGTCATTTTGCCCATCGCGGAATGCTTCAAAAACTTTCTTAGAAATGAAGGCTTTTTTCTCTACATGACTCTCTAGCTTTGACACGTCTTCTTCCTCTATATGACTTGCTGGCTTTGACTTTACCGGAGGAAAAATAACCCTAGCTGTTTGGTTCAGTTTCTTCGTTTTTGAAGAAGTTGACTGATGTGTCTGAATTGGCTTGAAAACTGGTGTCTTCATTCAGCAACCTTTGTTGCACGAGGAGTTGGTGTCCTCTTTTGGGTATGCTCGTCAACAATATTGATTGGCTTTTTCCTTAACAATTTCTTCGATGCTTTGGTTGATGATCAACCTTTTGTTTTTTTTCGAATGTTCATTTATCTGTTTTGGTGGTGGATCCTGGAAGTCATCATCAGAGTCAAATGAACGTTCATCTTCAATTACATCGTTCTGTGGTATTTGAAACTTTGCCAATTCCATTTGAGTTGGCTCTATGTTCTTAAATACAACCTATGAATATAGATACAATATGTTAAAGAATCTGTTAAACAATTGTAAATGATAAAGTATATATGCAGACTATATATTGCATATTAATACATATCTATTTATTAAAAACAAACCTTGCCATCGTCATTGAATATAACATCCATCAAAAACTTAAAACGTGGTCTAGGTGCATTTGTCTTCCAATTTAATAATCGGGGAATCCGATTATCAACCTTCGATGCAATCTTTGGTGGGACATTTGAACAACACTCATAAAGCCACACTTGAATAGCTAGTGGCATTTCCTGAATCAAATAAAATTTACCACCATGTTTCAACCGGTTGTTCAAACTTCTTGATATAAGAATGACCTAAAGAGATGAAGACTAAAAGAAACAAGATAACAAACAAATGCAATAAAGTGAAGATAGATAAGATGACATAAGAAGTTACGAAGAATTAAGAACCAAAACGTGTATCAAACGTTAAGACCCTTAAACTCTTAAAAATCAAACACCAATCTTCTTACGGTGACCGCAAAGGGGGATTAGATCCGCCTTACAACCATCATTTCTAAGCAATGTTCAATATCGGCTTTTCCAAGCCTTATGCTACACGACTTTTCCAAGTCCTACACTACTTGGCTTTTCCAAGCCCTACACTAAAAGTTCCTCCCAATGGAGTTTTCAATATCATTCATCAACTAAAGAGCAAATGACCTAATAGAAGACTATTTATAGGCTAGCTTATTATATAGCAAAATGGCCAAAATACCCTTAATGAAAGAGGTGTCCATGGAGTGTCTTTCTAACAAGTGTAATCCCCAAAATACCCTTAATAAACTTCAATGCTCCAAAACTGTGGGGTCATGCTTCAACACTTGTGGACTCGGGTTGGCATCGAAAGTAAACCCCCATGCAATCTTCCACATACGGGTTTGCATTATGTCATGCTCAAAATAGGTCCAACATGCATGTTCTTGTGTCCTCGAGGTGACCAAGTCTTGAGTCTTTATGCATTGGCCTCCAATGATGTCTTCAAAAGCATAGATGACCATTTGGCTCATATCATCCTCCCCTTCTTGAAAAGGATTCGACCTCAAATCCATACCTTGCAAAACTAAAGAAAGGACAAACAAGAAAAAATTCCTCATGGCATGAGGATTAGGGTTAGTACAACAAATAACATCATCATGCCAAGGTGGTACATACTTAAGATATAACTATAAATCCTTTGTCTTAGTCATGAAAAGTTTGGTAAGAATATTACAAAGGAAATGGCTATGACAAGTATCAAGAGATAAAGAAACTACAAAGGTATTAATGGTATCACTAAGTCCAAAAGGTAAGGCTATCCTTGTCTTAGGAACCATAAAGCACAATTGTTTCATTACCTATTCAAGTGGCCTCATCAAAAGTGGTACCACTATTGGTTTCAAAGTCCACCAATCCCAAATAGCATTGTTATTCAAACAAGTGGACCAACTAATAAGACCTCAACCTCTACTTAATGCAAACCCGAAACTAGCATGGATGTCATCATAGGCAAAGAGATAGTATAGGAAAGAATCAAGTATAAAGACATACACGGGTGAACACAAAGCATTTAAGCACATACACACTCTTTCCTTCAAACAAACAGACAACTTGACATCCACAAATTGGGATTCATGCAACTTAAGCACAAGTATGTCATGCAAGGATGCACATTTAGAGGCATTACCCCAAGGAGACAATGATACTTTTGCTCTCGGGTTTTCAAGAATGACAATTTGCTTGTCATGTAGACCAAGCAACAAGTTGGGCGCACCAACATCACCATTTCCATATTTGGCTCCGGGGTCAAATGGAAAGTGTAGCCATAGACATATGTCTAGACAACACTCCCTTCCCCATAGGCTTCACCCAAACTACAAGATATACTCTTTACATTAGCATATATATCATTAAAAGTAAATAGAGAGTGGAGAAGGGTATCACTCAATTCAACTTCAACTAAGGTGTCCTCATGTATGTACTCACTACTAGTTTCAATATCATCACTATGAGTACTTTCAACAATAAGGTCACACATAGTAGAAGAAGTAATTTCCAAACAATGGACACCTTCCCTTTCTATGGAATTACCCTCAAGTAGACACATACCACTACCAAAGTCCAAGGAATTATTACTTAAGTCTTCACAAGAAGCAAGAAATTCATCCTCATAGTCATCAAACATGGCCAGGGTGTCATACAAAGGATCACAACCATAATTAATTTTCAAGGAACAATAACTTATTGGGTTTCTTAAGAATTAAAGCAACTCAAAATTATCATCACCCAATTGATCATTCCTTTCCAAGACCTCACATTCCCTTCCCTTAAGAGTACTCTCATCTTCCAAGAAGAGATTTCCATCTTTAGGAGGAATGTTGTCACACCATAGTGGGTTAGCATATAGGCTATAACTTTCAAGACAAGCTATACCTTCAACTTCATTCTCACCACTAGGTTCATTGGGAGTGAACTCATCATCTTTAAATAAGATATTGTCCTTAAAGAAAGAAGGATCTATCCATGAAGAGGATATAGAACATGCAAATCTATTTTCTAAAAGATCATTATCAAGTATCAAAGATGTTCCAAGCATATGATTATCCCTATGAGCAAAACCAAGAGTAGAACATTCACTAGAGTTCATGCTAAAGGGGTCACTCCTATTTATTTTATAAACATTTTCAACATCATCACTCACTTGAGATCTATTAAACACATCACACACATCCTCAAGTGGTGGACAAATTTCGCACATAAGCTGATCAACACAATTCCCACAAGATAATGTACTATCATTCAACACATTGGCTTCAACACTAGGTGGACATAAATTGATATTACAAGAAGAGTCAATTCGGTCATTAATAGGATCAACTAGTGTATCCACATTCACAACATATACATCATCATCAAGGGGCAAAGAATCAATAAATAATATATTATTATTCAACACAATGGCTTCAACACTAGGTGGACTTAAATTGATCTTACAAGAAGAGTCAATTCGGTCATCAATAGGATCAACTAGTGTATCCACACTCACAATAAGTACATCATCAACAAGAGGGAAAGAATCAATAGACTCACAAATAGGTAAGCTACTATTCACACTTAATGGGCTACTAGCCACACAATTATCATTCACATGCACAAAAGTGTAAGAGTTAGCTATTTCACCTTGAAGTTCTTGAGTAGATTCTTCTTTGCCGTGGTGTGAAGGTTTCCCACATGCTTCGGCAGCAACTTCTCCTTGGCCTTATGCTCCTCTGCTTGCCATGTTAGTACCTACACAAATGTCCTTAGAAATAGAAGGACAAATGTAGTTAGCACGGTTTGGTGGTAACCCCCTCACTTCACTCCATACAACCTCTCCTTTTTCCACTCTTGGATTTCTACCATGCACATCCTTACTCCTCTTAATCTTTTGTCTCTCATAATTATTCATCTTGGAGTAAGCAATCACATCTCCTTGTGGCTTGGGATAATTTCCCCAATTGTCCACTACAACCTTGGCCAATTTAGCACATTTGGAACTCTATGTTGTGCAAACCAATCGGCACCCAAGCATACATGACCTGGTGTCAAGGGGAAGATATCATACCAAACCTCCTCATAGTATTCAAATTAGGTAAAGATAATTCTCACTCTCTCGGTAACCTTACACCCTTCCAAGGAATATGGAACAAGTAAAGGTTCTCGAAACAACCCCAAATAGTCAACCATAGGTGGCATGATATAGTTCTTATGGCACCAATCATCTAGCACAAGGAGGCAGCCCAGTACCCCATAAATCCTTACCTTTCCAGAGTGAACACTTCTCCTAGGATCAACATTGTAGAGTTTAGAACAACCCATGGGCACATGAGTACCCCTCGACCTTGGAGATGTATTCTCTCTTCTTCTCATGGGACAACCTATACTATATCTAGTATACCCATTCACACCACTTCGACCTTGATAAGATCTACTACAAGGTAAAGATAATGAATCTTTATGCTCCACACGTCCACTCTCACCATGGCTCTCATAAGCTTTGTGAAAAAAGGGATTATACCTTACACCAATTCTAGGTTCGGAGTGAGAAGTGTTAGACTCCTTACATGCCCCAAATTCATCATATGAACCATCACAAAAGCCCTACATCATCTCCATATTCACTATAAGCACAAGTAACTTCATTCACCTTATTTTCTCCCTCAAAACCATAACTCTCAATTCTGCCCATGTCTTGATCATGGCTATATTCATAGCCCCCATAATCTCCAATCATAGTCTCCCATGTTGTAGTCATAATAGTCTGAGGATACCAAGATATGTTCCCCTTATATCACCTTGTACCTATAAAATGAGCAAACAAAATTAGTAGTAAAAGATCCTCACCAACACTCGTATACGCTCACCTTTGTGATCCTCACAATTGGAGCGGCGAATATTGAAAGTTGCTTATACTCTGGTAGTTAAAGTGCCAATCACTACTTAGCAGCCGGAATAGATTCTTGTTTGATCGACTCAAGACACAAAATAAAATCTACTTACGAACTTGAAACAAATAAATTCAACGAATCAAAATGAGAAAAGCACACAAAGAACAAAAACACGAAGAAAACAGACTCAAATAACTAAATTCACAATTAAGTAGGTGATTAATAGTTGTTAATTAGTTCTAGAATCAAGAAATGAAACTAAAGAAATAAAGAAAAGAAACTTAGCACTTAAATTTGAGCTTCAAGGTATTTTGGAAGTTGATGATGTGGCAGCCTTGGTCAAAATTGGTCAACATTTTGGAGTTGACTTGTTTTCAATTTAAAATTCAACAATCTTCTTCTTGATAGTGTGGTAATCGATTTTGGTGAAGAAAACACAAAGAATGAACCTTCAAGCACAAGAGAGTTTGAATTTGTTGTGGTTCCTCCTTGTACTTTCCCTTGTCCTCTTCTTTGAGAATATTCTTTTTTTTATGCTTTTGGACTCTTTCTTTCTTTGGAAGACTTGGAATATGCTTGGAATATTCTTTGTACAAACAAGGACCACACTCTATTTTTTCTTCTTTTTGAATCAAACCACCACTTTTTGAATGTTCTTCTTCAACAACATCTGAAGAACATGAAGAACATCAAGAATATTAAAAAATGGAACCTAACCCAAATGAACTCCAAATTGAATGATTGTTGAATAATCAAGCACACTTTGAACTCTCAAACACCAATATCATGTTTTCAAACCACAAATCTCACAAAACCCCTTCCAATTTCAAGAACCACCTTTCAAATTTCTTCAACTTCAAGTTAAACAATGGTGGATGGCTCAAAACAACCCGAAAATAGCTCAAATTCAAGATATAGACTCCTATAGTGTTACAGAACACAAATCTAACCCTAAAAACACAAGAAAGATAAAAAATTAAAAACTCAAATTTTGACCTAGGGTCAAAAACGGGAATAGTACTTTTTTGGAGATTTTTATTTTTGACACTTTTTTTTTGTGATTTTTGATTTCTAGACTCTAATAGTGTTATGGAACAAGAATCTAACACTAGAAACGCAAAAAGACCCAAAAATCTAGGACCTAAAATTTTTTCCTAGGGATAAAAACAGGATAACAACTTTTATTTTTTGCAATTTTCAGATTTGACACTTCTTTTTTTTGTTGATTTTCTAGATAGCAATCTCAAGATTGATTTTATTGGAATAAAACCAAACCTTTCTCTTGATACCAAATGATATAAGAATTATCTAAAGAGATAAAGACTAAGAGAAACAAGATAACAAACAAATGCAATAAAGTGAAGATAGATAAGATGACATAAAAAGTTACGAAGAATTAAGAACTAAAACGTGTATCAAACGTTAAGACCCTTAAACTCTTAAAAATCAAACACCAATCTTCTTACGGTGACTGCAAAGGGGGATTAGATCCACCTTACAACCATCGTTTCTAAGCAATGTTCAATACCGGCTTTTCCAAGCCTTACACTACACGACTTTTCCAAGTCCTACACTACTTGGCTTTTTCAAGCCCTACACTAAAAGTTCCTCCCAATGGAGTTTTCAATATCATTCATTAACTAAAGAGCAAATGACCTAATAGAAGACTATTTATAGGCTAGCTTATTACATAGCAAAATGATCAAAATACCCTTAATAAAAGGGGTGGCCATGGAGTATCTTTTCAACAAGTGTAATCCCCAAAATACCCTTAATGAACTTCAATGCTCCAAAACTGTGGGGTCATGCTTCAACACTTGTGGACTTAGGTTGGCATCGAAGGTAAGTCACCATGCAATCTTTCACACACGAGTTTGCTTTATGTCATACTCAAAATGTGTTCACCATCCATGTTCTTGTGTCCTCGAGGTGACCAAGTCTTGAGTCTTTATGCATTGGCCTTCAATGATGTCTTCAAAAGCATAGATGGTCATTTGGCTCGTATCACTTCTCGTTAAATCCTCAAAAGATAAAGTACCCCATGGAAAATCCTTGTATCTTTCACTTTCCACCAAATCAAAATGAAGACGGGGTATAACCACAGTTTCAATATTAGATAACATAAAAGAATGCAGAAAATACAGAATTGTAAAGTTCTCAGCATCCTTATCATCGTTCTCCCCCCAAACTTTCTCCATGAATGCTAGAAATAGTTATCTTTTTTGTATAATTTCTGCACCATTGAAATACTTCTCAACAATCCTATTTGGTACACCCTCGTCAAAAAACAAACTCATACCTATTAGACACACAATTCAAACCAGTAACTATAGCAAATTCCCTAGGAGTAAAATTAAGAGAGGTGACATTAGCATAAATCATAATCCCAAAAGAAGAAATACCCTTAACCTCAAGCGTCATAACGCATCTGCACAACTGTGCTTGCACTACACATTTCTTCTTCTTCTTCTTCATAAAATAACCATAAATGTTATAGTCGCAAAACTTTTTAAACTGTTCCTTGTTTAATACAGCACGAATGCTTCTATAAATATCATTATCACTGTATGAGCACATGTGTGATGCAAATCTTGGAAGTTTTTTGACAATGAATATTTTATCACGCATCACCTATACAAATTAAAACTACAACTTCTTAAAATGTAAGAGAAAAATTCAAATCTGCAAAAAATACATATAACATGCATATGTATTTTTCTCAGAGAAAAAATGCAATCAATACTGAAAAAATACATATCAAATATACTAAAAATAATATAGCCAAACAACTTCTTAAACTGTAAAAAAATTCAAATTAGCAAAAATAATACATATGCATCATAACATAAAAATACATATCATCAACAACAAATATATCATTAACAAAATACATATCAGCAACAATACATATCATCAGCAACAATATATCATCAGTAAAATACATATCATCAGCAAAAATACATATCATCAGTAAAAAAATACATATGCATCATCAAAATACATATCATCAGCAAAAAATACATATCATCAGCAAAAATACATATCATCAGCAAAAAAATACATATGCATCAGCAACAATATATTTTCACAATTATACTATCATCTTCACAAATAAGCTTTCTACCATCCCTAAAAATAAATATCATCATAACAAAAAAATACATATCAACTACTTGAAAAATACGTTTACTCCTAACTTTGATAACAACTTTACTTAGAGCAAAAATAAAACTTAACATGCAATAATAAAATTCTTACTTCATCGTCATCAACCTTTCTTACTTCATCAAATTCTTTAGCTTTCCTTTTCTTCTCGTATTTTTTAATTTTTTGTTCCTTTGGAGAAGGATTTTTGCTCAAACGTCTTTTTTTCAAAATTGTCGTCATCTTCACAGGGTCATTGCGAAACTTCGACCTAATCTCCTTCGATTTGTCAGATTTCTTCGACTGTAAAGGATTTGAAACAACTTTAACTAAATCTTCTTGAGTTAACCCAATACTAAAAGATGGTGCATAATCAGTAGCATCTTTTACTGTTTGTTCAGCCATTAAAGCATAAAAACCTTAAAATCGGATTTTGAGATGTATTACAGTAGAAAAAAAATAGCTAACATGCAATAACTAAATTAAATAGTTACCTGAAATAGAGAAAGCTAACCTTATTAGATCGTGCTAAAAAATGTGCAAAAGGAAAAAAATTAAAGAAGGGAGTGATAGTTAATGGCGTAAAAGAAGGGAGAAAATATTTAAAAAAAAGAAAGAGAAAGCAGAAAAGCGTGAAAGGGGGGAATATTTGGCACGGTAACTTCTTAGGCGGCAAAAGTATGGGCCCACATTAAAATATTGCTACATATTCTACAAAATGTAATTTGATATAAGTGTTGCTATTTTTTTGTAATTTAACACTTAGGTATGCTACTCTATGTAGTTTTTCCTATAATTAATTACTTCTTTATTGTACTAATTACATTTAAATACTTATAATATAAATATGTGATAAAGCGGCGGATGGAAAAATATTACAGCAATTTCTCCAAGAAAAATGTTACCAAAATTTTTTCCTACGAAAAAAAGTTACCAAAAATTCTCTATAAAAGAGCGTATTCATTGGCCCATTCTTGTTCATTGCTCTTGTACCAAAAAAAAATACTATGTGATTGTTCTTCTCTAGTTTTTATGGTCCGTTCATCATTGTTAATTGTTGTTGTTGGATTGTTAAAATGGACATAGAAATCGTATTTTTGTCTTGTTTCAAAATTCAAGAAAAGTTTTCTGATCTTTTCTCTTTGATCAAAGTTGCACTTCAAGTGGGTGCGTCCAAGTATCCTACATCCTCTCAGAAGAACAAAACTAGGATAATCAACTTCCTAATGGATCTGTCAATGCTAGATGATGATAGTGTTGGTGATGAAGATGAAGTAATTGGAGACAATGTGGGTGATGATGAATACAATGGTGAAGAGTCTGAAAAAACAAAATCAGAGTAGTAGCATAGGGTTGAAGAAAACATTTAAGATTGACTTGGTGGTTACACAATTGAATGGTACTGAAGATAAACAAGTAACACCACAGTGTTGGGTTATTGGGTTTTCTTCCCTTTCTATGTGGATAAATGAAGCTCAATTTGGACCAACCCGTTTTTGCCCATAGGTCCATTACTGTGGGAAATATATATTGACCTTTTTTAGGTATTATTCACCATAAAAAAAAGAGTTTTCAGCAGCCAAAGAGAGAAAAATCAAGCTGATTTTCGCCCAAATTTTTCAACGACAGCTGTGAATTTCAAATTGCGATTTCTGCTTCGTTCCTTGTCCGATTGAGCTAATTTTTGGCTAGATTGTTCCTCTCATCTCAATATTTGATTAGAAATAATTGGAGGTAGATTTGGTGGCCTGTAACTCCTGTTATTCATTCTAGAATAGCAACTACATTTTGGTGCTTTCGCTCCTTTATTTCTCTAGTGTTTGGTGTTGTGCTTTATGTATTGTTTCTTATTTTTTGGCACTTTTTTGGTGGACATTTTGTAAAATAATGTTGTAACTCTTGGTGATTATATTAAAAGTTTTGGTCTCATGATTTTTTACTCTTCACACCGAAGGGTTTTTCACGTAAATTTGGTGTCTCTTGTTCTTTATTTTATTCTTGCCTTATGGTATTTGTGTGGTGATTTATTTTTTTCCATATTATTTTATTTTTCTTGGATTTTTTTGTCTTATCTTGTTTCAAGTTGGAAGGAAAAGTTTAGGTTTGGGTATTCTTCCACTGCCACCCTATCGTGCTCTTTGATTGTGCCTTGTCTCTTTCCCAATAAAGTGGTATTATTGGGAAATTTGGTTGTTAATAATTGTTGATTTGAATGATGGAGCCAAATATGAGCAAGATGGTGTGTTTTAATAGTAATAAGTATCATACTTGAAAAGGCAAGATAAAAGATCTTCTTTTTGTTAAGAAAATGTATTTAACTGTGTTTGCGTTTATTAAACCTCAATCCATAACAGATGAGGATTGAAAATTTGAGCACTTACAGGTTTGTGTCTATATTAGACAATGGGTTGAAGATAATATTAGAAATCATATTGTGAATAAGACACATGCTAGAAGTTTGTGGGACAAGCTAGAGATACTTTATGCTTTGAAGACTGGCAATAACAAGTTGTTCTTGCTTAAGCAATTGATAAATATCAAGCATAAAGAGGGCAGTCCTATTTCTGATCATATAAATAATTTTTAGGGTGTCCTTGACCAGCTGTCCAGAATGGGTGTAAAGTTCGATGAAGAAATTCAGGGACTTTGACTTCATAATACTCTGCCTGACTCTTGGGAAAATATTTAAGTTTCTTTGACTAATTCTGCTCCTGGTGGTGTTGTAACTATGGAATATATTAAGAGTGGTGTCTTGAATGAAGAGATGAGAAGAAGATCTCAGACCTCATCTTCTTCATCTTTACACTCTGATGTTTTGGTTACTAAAGATAGGGGGAAATAATTCCAGAGGTCCAAATGATAGAGATAAAAGTAGAAGTAAGTCGAGGTCAAAATTTCAGAATGTGACATGTGACTATTGCAACAAAAAGGGGCATATCATGAAATATTGATACAAGCATAAGAGAGATATAAGACAACAAAAGAAAAAAGGCGATAATAAAAATTGTGTTGCCGTTGTTGCTAATGATGATCTTCTTGTTGCTTATGGTGAGAATGCCATTAATCTTGTTCGTGATGAGTCTAGCTGGTTTGTGGATTCTGGTGCTACTTCTCATGTTACGCTAAAGAAAGAAATATTATCTTCATAAATCAAGGTAATTTTGAGATTTTGAAAATGGGCTATAATGATGAAGTTAAAGTACTTAGCATTGACATTGTTTGATTGGAAAGTAATAATGGTTCCAAACTAGTTCTCAACAATGTCAAGCATGCTCCAGATGTTCGCCTGAATTTGATTTCTATAGGAAATCTTGATGACGGGGGTTATGTTAACACCCTTGGTGTTGGCCAGTGAAAGCTTACTAGAGGTTTGATGAATGTGGCTTGAGGTGACAAGTTGTCTAACTTTTACATATTTCAAGGCTCTACTTCTAGAGGCTTGATAAACTTGGTGGAGAATGATACTTTATCAGAGTTATGGTATAGAAGATTGAGTCATATGAGCGAGAAGGGGATTGATAGTTTGGCTAAGAAAAAATAGCTTTCTGGAGTGAAATAGGAAAATTTGAAGAAAAGTGTTCATTGCTTAGCCGGTAAACAGAAAAGAGATTCTTTTCAGAGTCATCTACCTTTAAGAAAGCTTGATTTGCTGGAGTTGGTACATTTTGATTTGTGTGGTCCTTTTAAAGTAAAGTCTTATTGGGTATCTTCTTTAAAGTCCAAGGATCAAGTACTTGATGTGGTCAAAGATTTTTAGGCCTTTGTTGAGAGGCGGATGGACAAGAAATTGAAATGTATTCTCTCAGATAATGGTGGTGAGTATATTAGTCCTTTTGATAGATATTACAGAGAGCAAGGTATTTGGTATCAGAAAACTTCTCCAAAAACTCCTCCGTTGAATGGTTTAGCAGAAAAGATGAACAAAACTCTAGTTGAAAGGATTAGATGTATGCTTTTAGATGCTAAGCTGCCAGATTTCTTTTGGTCAGAAGCACTTAATACGGCTACTTATGTTATTAATTTATCTCCTACTATTGCTTTGAATGGTGATGTCCCTGACAGTGTTTGGTCTGGTAAGAATATTTCTTATGATCATCTTAGAGTCTTTGGGTGTAAAGCTTTTGTGCATGTCCCTCAGGATGAAAGGTCAAAGTTGGATGTTAAAACTAGGCAGTGTATCTTTATTGGTTAAGGTCAAGATAAACTTGGTTATCATTTCTATGATCCAGTTGAGAAAAAACTTGTTAGAAGTCGTGATGCTGTGTTCTTTGAAGACCAAATAATTAAAGATTTTGACAAAGCTGAGCAAGTTGATTCTCAGAGTAGTGAGAGCTAGTTGATGTTGATCAGTTTCTTTGACTATTGCTCATGAAAAAAATCTTCATGATAATGAAAATCAAGTTGATAATGAAGATGATGATCATGTTCAAAATGACCAGCAAAATATTATTGATGCTCCAGTGCAATTTGATATGGTTGATCAACAACTAGTTATTGATGCTCCAAAGAGTTCTCTCAGATGATCTACTAGAGACGGAATGTGTTCATATCATTATTCTCCCAGTGAGTATGTACTTTTAACTGACGGGGAAGAACCTAAGAGTCTTGATGAGGCTATGGAAAGTGAAGAAAATAAAAAGTGGTTTGATGCTATGAAAGATGAGATTAAACCTTTACATGATAATCATACCTTTGATTTGGTTAAGCTGCCTAAAGAAAGAAAAGCTTTGAAAAACAGGTGGGTTTTCGGGTGAAAGATGAAGATGGTAACCCAGTTCCACGGTACACGACTAGATTGGTTGTGAAAGGATTTAACTAGAAAAAGAGAGTTGATTTTAATGAGATATTCTCTCCAATTGTGAAGATGTCATCCATTCGTGTGGTTCTAGGCTTAGCTGCAAGTTTAGATTTAGAGGTTAAACAAATGAATGTTAAAACTACTTTTCTCCATGGTGACTTAGATGAAGAAATTTATGTGGAGCAGCCCGAAGGTTTTGAAGTCAAGGAAAAAGAAAATTATGTTTGCAAATTGAAGAAGAGCTTGTATGGTTTGAAACAAACTCCTAGGCAGTGGTACAAGAAGTTTGGTTCCTTTATGAGTCATCAAGGCTTCAAGAAGACTACTTCAGACCATTGTGTTTTTGTGCAAAAATTCTCTGATGGTGACTTTATTATTATGTTGTTTTATTTTGATGACATGCTTGTTGTTGGTTATAATGCTTTCAGGATTAAAAATTTATAGCAAGAGTTGAGTAAGTCTTTTTCTATGAAAGACTTAGGACCAGCAAGATAGATTCTTAGCATGCAGATTGTCCGTGATAGAAAGGCCAAGAATTTATGGTTATCACAAGACAAGTACATTCATAAAGTACTTCGAAGGTTCAACATGGATAAGGCTAAGGTTGTCAGTACACCTTTAGCTATGCACTTCAAATTGAGCACGACACAGTGTCCTTCCAGTGATGATGAGAGGAAAGATATGAAGAAAGTTCCTTATGCTTAGCTGTTGGTAGTTTGATGTATGCAATGGTTTGTACAAGATCAAATATTGCTCATGTTGTTGGTATTGTTAGCCGTTTTCTTTCTAATCTTGGAAGAGAACGTTGGAATGTTGTAAAGTGGATTATGAGATATCTCTGTGGAACTTCTAGTCTGAGTTTGTGTTTTAGTACAGGGAAGTCGATTCTTTGTGGTTATACTAATTCAGACATGGTTGGTGATGTTGACACTCGCAAGTCTACTTCAGAGTATTTGGTTACTTTTATAGGGGGAGCTGTGTCTTGGCAATCTAGGTTGAAAAAATATATTGCTCTATCTACTACAGAAGCTAAGCTTATTACTGCCGTTAAAGCTTGTAAAGAATTACTTTGGATAAAGAAATTCTTTGGGGAACTTGATTATGCTCAAGAGAGGTATGTGCTTTATTGCGACAGTCAAAGTGTCATACATCTTGGCAAGAATTCTATATTTCATGGTCGGTCTAAACGCATTGATGTGAGATATCATTGGATTCGAGATGTGTTGGATTCTAAGTTGCTTGAACTTGAGAAGATTCATATGTATGATAATAGTTCTGACATGATGACTAAAGCTTTTCCAAAAGGGAAGTTTGAAGATTATTGTGTGATCGTCAGAATGGCGATCTCCTCCACATATCTGGAGGGGAGAATTGTTGGGTTATTGGGTCTTCTTCCCTTTCTATGTGGATAAATGAAGCTCAATTTGGATCAACCCACTTTTGCACATAGGCCCATTACTATGGGGCATATATATTGATCTTTGTTAGGTCTTATTCACCATCACAAAAAAAGAGTTTTCAGCAGCCAAAGAGAGAAAAAGCATGCTGATTTTCGCCCAAATTTTTTAGCCATAGCTGTCAACTTCAAATTGTGATTTTCTCTTCGTTTCTTGTTAGATTGAGCTGATTTTTGGGAAGTTTGTTCCTCTCATCTCAATATTTGATTAGGAACTGGCGGAGGTGGATTTGGTGGTATGTAGCTCCTATTCCTCATTCCCAAACTGCAGTTGTAATTTGGTGCTTTCGCTCATTTATTTCTCTAGTGTTTGGTGTTGTGGTTTATATATTGTTGCTTTTTATTTGTCACTTGTTTGGTGGCCATTATGGATAACAATGTTGTAACTCTTGGGGATTATAGTGGAGATTTTGGTCTCATGGTTTTTTACTCTTCACACCAAAGAGTTTTCCACGTAAATTTGATGTCTCTTGTTCTTCATTTTATTCTTACCTTATCGTATTTGTGTGGTAATTTATTTTCTATCATATTATTTTATTTTTCTTGGATTTTCTTGTCTTCTCTTGGTTCAAGTTGGAAGGGAAAGTTTAGATTTGAGTATTCTTCCACTGATACCTTGTCGTGCTCTTTGATTGTGACTTGTCTCTTTCCCAATAAAGTGGTATCAGAGCGTTGGTTGTTATTGATTATTGATTTGAATTATGAAGGCAAATATAAGCAAGATCGTGTGTTTGAATAGTAGTAACTATTATACTTGGAAAGGCAAGATGAAAGATCTTCTTTTTGTCAAGAAAATACATTTACCTGTGTTTGCATCTACTAAACCTCAATCCATGACAGATGAGGATTGAGAATTTGAGAACTTACAAGTTTATGGCTATATTATACAATGGGTTGAAGATAATCTTAGAAATCATATTGTGAATAAGACACATGCTAGAAGTTTGTGGGATAAGCTCGAGACACTTTATGCTTCGAAGACTGGTAATAACAAGTTGTTCTTGCTTAAGCAATTGATGAAAATCAGGTATAAAAAGGGAAGTCCTATTTTTGATCATATAAATTATTTTCAGGGTGTCCTTGACCAGCTATCTGAAATGGGTGTAAAATTCGATAAAGAAATTTAAGGACTTTGAATTCTTAATATTCTGCCCGACTCTTGGGAAACTCTTTGAGTTTCTTTGACTAATTCTACTCCCGGTGGTGTTGTAACTATGGAATATGTTCAGAGTGGTGTCATGAATGAAGAGATGAGAAGAAGATCTCAGACCTCATCTTTTTCATCTTCACACGCTGATGTTTTGGTTACTGAAGAAGGAAAAGAAATAAGTCCAAAGGTCCAAATAATAGAGATAAAAGTAGAAGCAAGTCGAGGTCCAAATTCAAGAATGTGACATGTGACTATTGCAACAAAAAGAGGCATATCATGAAATATTGCTAAAAGCATAATAAAGATATGAGACTGCAAAAGAAAGAAGACGATAATAAAAATTGTGTTGCCGTTGTTGCTAATGATGATCTTCTTGTTGCTTGTGGTGAGAATACCATTAATTTTGTTCCTGATGAGTTTACCTAGTTTGTGGATTCTAGTACTACTTCTCATGTTACGCCAAAGAAGGAATTATTTTCTTCTTATACTCCAGGTAATTTTGGGATGTTGAAAATGGACAATAATGATGAAGTTAAAGTACTTGGCATTGGCACTATTTGTTTGGAAAGTTATAATGGTTCCAAACTAGTTCTCAACAATGTCAAGCATGCTTCAGCTGTTCATCTGAATTTGATTTCTATAGGAAATCTTGATGACGAGAGTTATGTTAACACCCTTGGTGCTGGCCAGTGGAAGCTTACTAGAGGTTCGATGATTGTGACTCGAGGTGACAAGTTGTCTAACTTGTAATATTTCAAGGCTCTACTTCTAGAGGCTTGATAAAATTGGTGGAGAATGATACTTCATCAGAGTTATGGCATTGAAGATTGAGTCATATGAGTGAGAAGAGGATTGATAGTTTGGCTAAGAAAAAATAGCTTTCTGGAGTGAAACAAGAAAAGTTGAAGAAGCATGTTCATTGCTTAGCCGATTATAACGCCCCAATTTTGGAACCGAAATGCCACACGGTGCTCATGATCTCGAAGGACCACAAGCTAACCCTCTGCTGGTACCTATAACTGAGCACTGCATAATATACTAAAATAAATGTGAAAAACTAGCAGAAACTTGTCATAAGGTTCAAAACATCTAAAGTACTCAAAACTAAAAACTGAATACTAATACATCTGTTTGAAAATACTGTAACCTGAAAGCCTCTAAACTGTCTGAATAAGGAGTTGAAGGGATAGGTCCCCAACTAACTCCGTCTACTAAAATAAACTGAGTCTAATGTAATACTGAAATAAGAAGCATCCTCAAATGATGAGGACTCACTACTACGTCTACTGCTGCTGACTGAGTCTGGACTACTAAGGGTGCTCTAGATCTTGCGCTTCTAAACCTATGGTATAAGATACCATAGCGCGAGAGAAAAGTATGCGTCAGTACTTTGAATGTACTGGTATGCTAGATGATGTAAGGGTAAATGCAAGGGATTATCCATGAACAATACTGACTAAACAATCTGAGTATGCTGAATGAGAATACATGCATGAATGCATAAACTATCACTAAAATTGTAGTAACACAGAATACTAACTTCTGAATACTGGTTTCTGAATACTGACTTACTGATGTCTCAGTCTACTAGTACTGATATCTGAGTTCACTGACTCTAGGATACTGAACAACTGAGTCAACTCATAATAATAATAATAATTGACTATATCTGAGATCAGGCCTATCTAGCGGGTGACCTCTGATTCTACTGTGATGATAATGGTTTACATCTAAGATCAAGCCTATCTAGCGGGTGATCTCTGAATCTACTAATAATCATAATGATTAACTGAGTTTGAGATCAAGCCTATCTAGTGGGTGATCTCTGAATTTGGGAAACTATCTAAGTTCCTCACTAAGCTGTGTGACCATATCTGACAGTCCTAAATCTGAAGAACTATCTGAGTTCTTGACTGGGACTAAATCTGAAGCTAAAACTGTAGGAGTTCTCACTTAACCAATATGCCCCGATCTAAAATAGTGGGGTCCAACCTGTAACCCCAGCTGGAAGGGTGTCAGTACTATGCCAGGTAAAGACCTCTGCTATGGTCAAGCCTCTCTAACGAGTGACCCTGAACAGGAAGTCAAGCCTAAGGCAGTATGATAGTCAAGCCTTAATCTAACGGGTGACTCCTGGTCCTGGGCTGGCTACGCAGTTCTGGAGTTCAGGGACTGTTACTAACGACTCTACCTCTTTAATAGGGAAGTCGTTATCCCTGCACTCGTTTGGTGCTAGTTCCTACTCCCAACTGAAAGACACTGAATTGATTTTTAAACTGTATTAGACTGGGTTGAATCTGTTACTGATCATCTTACTTGACTGATCTGACTGAGTTCACTTGATTCCGTTGTCTGACGGAACACTTTAGAATTCTACTTTCTGTCTGAATACTATTGTTTTGTAACTTACTGAGCTTTGCTGAAATATGAACTGAATTCTAAATACTATTGAGGTCTGAATTAGATACGGAACTGAGTTAGACTGATACGGAGACTGGATTAAACTAGTACTGAGATTACTGAATTTTCTTAAGTTCTGTAGCTGACTGAATTCTACTAATCATAGCACGACTGAGATTATCTTGAGACTAACTCGGCTTTAAACAAGCAGCTAAGTTTTCGGGTATAAATACCCCCAGGACTCGATAGCATAAATAAATAATATCGGACCACACTTGAATATCATGACAATGGACTTTCAGTCACAACACAATCAATACGATATCTCACCAATCACTTGAATGTCATAAACATGTAAATGTATAGGGTATGCATACTAATATCTCATAGTTGTTCAATAAGGAATACGCATGGATAAGAATACATGCAAATTATCATAATATATTCACTAAGGCATTTCAACAAGTTCTTGGCATGTACTAGTTATCACATAATTGGGGATTTCATGCTTAACATACTAAAAAGGCACTATTCTCTTTACTTAAGCATTCTATCAAACATATGGGGAGCATGCTTTGGTTATACCACAAATTCTATATTTAATTATCATGAATACATCAATATCATGCAACTTGAAGGGGTTTTATCATGAACATCACATAGTAGGATCAAAGCTTGGATCTTTGAAATCAAGTCATGAATTAAAACTCATCATCAACATGAACTTCAATTTCTATTCGTAAAAATCATAACAATCTCATAAATATATAATCTTGAATTTAGAAAAGGATTCTTGAACTTCTTGAGTGAAAGGAACCCAAGAATCAACATCTAATATACCTCAAAAGCTTGAATCTCGAAAGAGAATGACTTTTCTTGAAGGTTCTGGAATGGGAATCTTATTTCTTGATTACTTTGTGGAGAGTGTGATGGGGTCTTGAAGTTAATTGAGAAGAAACCCTAAGTTTGTTCTTAGAAAAAAAGAGGGTTAAGAGCTTTTGAAACTAAATCACAATAGCTAAGTACGTATTTTTGGTATTTTATGTCGTGGGAGTAAGGTTTAGGGTGAGGGAAAAAACCAAAATACCTCTACGAAATCACTTCTCAGTTGCTGAAATTTTCAGCTGACGACCAAGGATGATAAGCCGTCAAATCTTTGATAGCCCATCAGCCCAAGTTGTCACCTGGGAGCTGAAATTGATGGGTTTCTGTCTAAGTCTGACGACATGGGATGATAAGCCGTCAGATCTATGATAAGCTGTCAGCTCATGTCGTCACTTAGTTGCCAGGCTGACATGATGGAGTAAAATGGGTATAACTTTTTGCTCTGATATTGGATTTGGAAAAAATTAGTATCGTTAGAAAGATAATTTAATTACCTATATTTTGGTGGGTCATGGTCTCAAAAATTTATAGTATAACAATAGATATGCTCATTTGAAGTTGACTATACCAATATCCTTCCCAAGAATTCAATCGGTACGGAATGTTTTGATTCGTCTAATAGATAGGATGTATTTGAGGCCTTAATATACATCAAACTTGATCATAAAACTACCAGATCACTAGAATTTATTTCTCATGAGCTTGAAGCATGGTTCTACCATCGGTTGGGGATCTCGGGGTATTACACCAGTAAACAAAAAAGAGATTCTTTTCACAGTCATCCCCCTTCAAGAAAGCTTGATTAGCAGGAGTTGGTACATTTGATTTGTGTGGTCCTTTTAAAGTAATGTCTCATGGTGGTACAATTTACTTTGTGACCTTTATTGATGATCATTATCGCAAACTTTGAGTATTTTCTTTAAAGTCCAAGGATCAAGTACTTGATGTGTTTAAAGATTTTTAGGCCGTTATTGAGAGGCGGACAGAAAAGAAATTGAAATGCATTCACTCAGATAATGGTGGTGACTATATTAGTCCTTTTGATAGATATTGCATAGAGCAGGGTATTCAGCATCAGAAAACTCCTCCAAAAACTCCTCAGTTGAATAGTTTAGCAGAGAGAATAAACAAAACTATAGTTGAGAGGGTTAGATGTATGCTTTCAGATGCTAAGCTGCCAGATTCCTTTTGGACAGAAACACTTATTACTACTGCTTATGTTATCAATTTATCTCCTACTGTTGCTTTGGATAGTGATGTCCCTGATAGAGTTTGATTGGTAAGAATGTTTCTTTTGATCATCTTAGAGTCTTTGGGTGTAAAGCTTTTGTGCATGTCCCTAAGGAAGAAAGGTCAAAGTTGGATGTTAAAACTAGGCAGCGTATCTTCATTGGTTATATCCAAGATGAATTTGGCTATTGTTTCTATGATCCAGTTGAGAAGAAACTTGTTAGAAGCTGTAATGTTGTGTTCTTTGAAGACCAAACAATTAAAGATTTTGACAAAGCTGAGCAGATTAATTCTCAGAGTAGTGAGAGCCTCGTTTCTTTGACTATTACTCTCGAAGAAAATCTTTATGATAATGAAAATCAAGTTGTTAGTGGAGATGATGATCATGTTCAGAATGACCAGCAAGATATTGTTGATGCTCCAGTGCAAGTTGATATGGTTGATCAACAACCAGTTGTTGATTCTCCAGAGAGTTCTCTCAGATTATCTACTAGAGAGAGAATACCTTCATCTCGTTATTCTCCCAGTGAGTATGTACTCTTGAATGACCAGTAAGACGATCTTTGCATGATAATCATAACTTTGATTTGGTTAAGCTGCCTAAAGACAGAAAAACTTTAAAAAATAGGTGGGTTTTTTAGGTGAAACATAAAGATGGTAACCCAGTTCCACGAGACACGGTTAGATTAGTTATGAAAGGATTTAACCAGAAAAATGGAGTTGATTTTGATGAGATATTCTTTCCAGTTGTGAAGATGTCATCTATTCGTGTGGTTCTAGGCTTAGCTGCAAGTCTAGATTTAGAGGCTGAGAAAATGGATGTTAAAACTGCTTTTCTCCATAGTGACTTAGATGAAGAAATTTATATGGAGTAGCCCGAAGGTTTTGAAGTCAAGGAAAAGGAGAATTATGTTGCAAATTGAAGAAGAGCTTGTATGATTTGAAACATGCTCCTAGGCAGTGGTACAGGAAGTTTGGTTTCTTTATGAGTTAGCAGGGTTTCAAGAAGACTACTTCAGACCATTGTGTTTTTGTGCAAAAATTCTCTAGTGGTGACTTTATTATTGTGTTGCTTTATGTTGATGACATGTTTGTTGTTTGTCATAATGCTTTCAGGATTAAAAATTTGAAGCAAGAGTTGAGTAAGTTTTTTTCTATGAAAGCCTTAGGACCAGCAAGACAGATTCTTGGCATGCAGATTGTCCGTGACATAAAGAACAAGAAGTTATGGTTATCATAAGAGAAATACATTCAGAAAGTACTTCGAAGGTTCAACATGGATAAGGCTGGGGCTGTCAGTACACCTTTAGCTATGCATTTCAAATTGAGCATGAAACAATGTCCTTCCAATGATGATGAGAAGGAAGATATAAAGAAAGTTCCTTATGCTTCAGCTGTTGGTAGTTTGATGTATGCAATGGTTTGTACAAAACCAGATATTGCTCATGTTGAGTATTGTTAGCCGTTTTCTTTCTAATCTAGGAAGAGAACGTTGGAATATTGAGAAATGGATTATGAGATATCTTTATGGCACTTCTAGTCTGAATTTGTGTTTTGATACAGGGAAGCCGATTCTTTGTGGTTATACTTATTCAGACATGGATGGTGATGTTGATACTCGCAAGTCTACTTCAGGGTATTTGATTACTTTTGCAAGGGGAGTTGTGTTGGCAATTTAGGTTGCAAAAATGTGTTGCTCTATCTACTACATAAGCTAAGCTTGTTGCTGCCGTTGAAGCTTGTAAAGAATTGCTTTAGATAAAGAGAATCTTGGGGGAACTTGGTTGTGCTTAAGAGAGGTATGTGCTTTATTGCGACAGTCAAAGTGTCATACATTTTGGCAAGAATTCTACATTTCATGGTCGGTCTAAACATATTGATGTGAGATACCATTGGATTCGGGATGTGTTTCATTCTAAGTTGCTTGAACTTGAGAAGATTCACATGGATGATAATGGTTCTGATATAATGACTAAAGCTTTGCCAAGAGGGAAGTTTGAAGATTATTGCATGATCGCCGAGATGGCGGTATCCTCTACATAGTCGGGAGGGAGAGAATTGTTGGGTTATTGGGTCTTCTTCACTTCTTATGTGGATAAATGAAGCCCAATTTGGATCAACCCACTTTTGCCCATAGGCCCGTTACTATGGGGAATATATATTAATCTTTTTTAGGTCTTATTCACCATCACAAAAAAGAGTTTTCAGCCGCCAAAGAGAGAAAAAGCAAGCTGATTTTCGCCCAAATTTTTCAGCCATAGTTGTCAACTTCAAATTGCGATTTCCGTTTCGTTCCTTGTACGATTGAGCTAATTTTTAGACAGCTTGTTCCTCTCATCTCAATATTTGATTAGGAACTGACAGAGGTGGATTTGGTGGTTTGTAGCTCCTGTTCTTCATTCCCGAACAGCAGTTGCATTTTGGTGCTTTCGCTCCTTTATTTCTCTAGTGTTTGCTGCTGTGATTTATGTATTGTTGCTTGTTGTTTGGTACTTGTTTGGTGACCATTTTAGTGAACAATATTGTAACTCTTGGTGATTATAGTGGAGGTTTTGGTCTCGTGGTTTTTTACTCTTCATACCAAAGATTTTTCTCGTAAATTTGATGAATCTTGTTCTTCGTTTTATTCTTGTCTTATCGTATTTGTGTGGTGATTTATTTGCTGCCATATTATTTTGTTTTGCTTGGATTTGCTTGTCTCCTCTTAGTTCAAATTGGAAGAAAAAATTTAGATTTGGATATTCTTCCGCTGGTACCTTGTCGTGCTCTTTGATTGTGCGTTGCCTCTTTCCCAACACACAATCCCATACTACTACTACAAGAAAGAGGATGTCGTTGAATGTGTCCACCTAGCATGCACAAGTTGCTCCTCCTATGTCAAAATAAACACCACGGGACCATAATACTATGATGGCGGCGGCTTCAAGAAAGAGTATGTCGTTGAATGTGTCCACCAAACGTGTACAAGTTGCTCCTCCTATGGCAAAAGTAACAGAAAGCGTCAGTGATATGAAGAAATTTGAATCAAGAAAGAGGAAATACGAAGAAAGGTTAGCGGTGCAAAGTGAAGCCAAGAGAAGGATTGTGATGGTGGACTTCCATCGTATGCCTAAACCTGCTAAAGACCCTCGTGCTCCCAAACGCTGCTGGGATACGAGAAGGTTTTGATAATCGGATGATTCAATCTGCTATAAATTTCACACAAGAATCTATATTATTACTTTTTTGTCTTATAAATTGTGGACACTAGTATCATTCACATGACTGATATGATTTTATATGTATATGTGAATTTATCTCAATCGTAGAAATAACATAGCTGCAATTTCCTAAATGTTGTTGTATTCAGGCTTTTAAGCTCTGTTATGTATAACTCAGAATTTCATCATTGTCTTTTGTCATCTAAGTCCTTGATTTACTCCTGCTTTCTTACAATGCTTTTCTTTTTCTGTTGAATTTCTTAACCAACACAGTTTGTTTATGTGATACCAAATTGCTATTATACGATACCAACTAATTAGACTCCTAGAGGCAATAAAATTTGGCAGGTAGTTACTATTACAGTCTTACATTTTAGAAAGCGCCGTTACTATCTATTTCTTGTTGCTTAAATAGGTTACTGGTTTTCTTCGATTTCTCTAGAGAAAAGAAGAATCAGTTTGTTGGCTCTCCTGATGTTTTAAGAAATCATGTGGCTCGACTAGCCAAGATAAAATGATAAAAGCACAACCTTCAATATTGTTTGACTTTGATGAATGATATTTGATATTATGCCAAAAGAAAAAGAACTTTTACTAAATGGTAGTAATAATATAATAATTGATAAATTACACAAATTCCCTACTTAAGAGAATATATATTACCCAATATCCCTTACTTTTTTAAAGGTCAAACCCATCGGTGACCCCCTAAACTTCGCACAAACTTTCACTTAGGCACCTCAAGCGGACGTTGTTCACTTTTGGCACCTCAAGTAGCTATAAAGCGTGTCACTTTGACACATTTCGACACCAGCACCAGTGAGTGTGTCTCACTCGCTGCCAACGTGGAAAAAACGGCCAATTAATTTGTGCCAACTCATTTAAATTGTCACATCACTATATCCACCTGCAATTTTTTATTTTTATTTTTGAAAAAAGGACTAAAACACATAAAAAGAGACCGATTATAAAAAGACACTTGTCATTTTTATAAAAATAATTTTTATATTAATTTAAATAAAAAATATTAATAATCCCCCCTCCCCCACACACCTTATATCATCTTCCTAAACCACCCCACCCCACCCCATATCATCTTTTTCAACCCACCCCACCCCCAAACCTGCCGCCACCCTAGCCCCCAAATTGTATTCTGCCACCCTTCCACACCCTAACACCCCACCCTCCTCTACCGTCACCCACCCACTCCCTCTATATTGTCTTCTTCAATCCACAAACCTCCGCCTCCAACCACTACAACAATCCGACCAAATTGACATCAAATTTCGAACAACTTGATAATATTTGACAACAATTTTTCACTCTCCGTCCAAATTGACAACAATTTTCATCAAATTGACAACAATTTCATCTCAGCAAAAATAAATTGGTCAAAAAAATAATTTTAAGAAGGAACCCATTTGGCCTCAATTTCTGTCTAGTTGCTTTGGTATGGTTTCGTACAGATATACTCTGATATGTTTTAGTTGGATCATATTTAAAAATAGACTCAATTAATGAAAATTGAGTGAAGGTAAGTTTGATGGTGATATTGTATTCAATTGTGGTGCAAAAATTGTGGAGGTGAATAACAAAATTAATGGTGGTTGTGCAAAAAATTTGATTACACTATTTTTAATTTTCTACAACAATCATGGAGATGTGATTTTTTAATTTTTAAAATTATTTATGTGATTTTTTTCTTCTATGTTTTTTAATTCTAAAATTTGGTGGTAGTTTGGTGGATGATGGTGATGCTGTTGGAAGGTGAAGCATGGATAGAGAATAAAAAGGTTTAAAGCTGATGTTGGAAGCTTTGCAATGGTTGTTAATGGTGGTGGAAGGTTGAGTTGGTGGAAGAAGAAAGAGGAAGAAGGTAAAAAAAAAAATACAAAAATCATAAAATAGAGCTCCTCACGCTCCTTTAGTGTAGTGCAACACACACAATGTGCTGAATCAGCAAAAGGTGTCAAAGTGACACACTTTATAGCTACTTGAGGTGCCAAAAGTGAACAACGTTCACTTGAGGTGCCTAAGTGAAAGTTCGTGCCAAGTTTAGGAGGTCACCGATGGGTTTGGCCTTTTTTAAAATTTACATAAAATCTCAATTTTCAACTTTACTCTAGATACATATTAACAAAACCCCACATCATATTTTTACTCCACCATTAACTCATTCAAACTTTTTTTTTTTCAAAGATTTACTTTCCTAAAACATCTCCCTAATTATCGACAATTAAATCATCTTCCTTCCTGATTTTTTCTCTTCCATTAATGCTTAAATCATCTTCCTTCCTGATTTTTTTTTCTTCCATTAGTGCTTAAATCATCTTCCTTCCTGATTTTTTCTCCTCCATTAACGCATGCAACTTTTTTTTTCCTCTCCTAAAATCTCTCCCATATTTTTTTAAAAAATCTATTGATACATATATAAATTTATTTAGTTATTCATATATGTTTATTCTTTTAATGGTGATTCATATGAATGATAAATATGATATCATTACATGGGTATTATGGTGATTCATACGATAGATACATTTTGTATGATTTTAATGGGTGATACATATGACATTAATGGGTGATACATATTATATTATGTTGATTCATATGGCAGATACAATTATTTATTTTAATTATTGGGTGATTCATATGATATTAATGGGTGATATATATGGTAATTTATATGGTAGACACAATTATTTATTTCAATTATTAGGTGATTCGTATATATGGTATTATGGTGATTCATATGGTAGATACAATTATTTATTTCAATTATTAGGTGATTCATATAATATTAATGGGTGATATATATGGTATTATGGTGATTCATACGATAGATACAATTATTTATTTCAATTACTGGGTGATTCATATGTTATTAATGAAAAGTAATGGTGTAGTTAGGGTAGGAAATAAAAGTAATAATATTTAAAAAAATAAAAGCAGAATTGAAACATAATTAAAATTAAATCTAAAAAAAGCAGACTAAAGTTAAAGACGAAATTAAAGACGGGAAAAGAGAAAAAAGACAAAAAAAAACATATCTTTCATAATTAAAGACAAAAAAAAGAGAAACATAATTAAAACACCTAAATTAAATCTAAAAAAAGAGAAAAATTAGATATCTTTCCTTAAATAAAAGAATACAATGAATAAAAGAGAATCTATTATTTCCTCAAATGAATATCTTTGTCAGTTTCAAATGTATCAATTTTTTATATGTATCACCTTGTAACATATGTATCACCATTTCAAAAACCAGGATAAAATGTAATTAACAAAATAGTCAAGATTTTATGTAATATCACTTAAAGATTCAGGGATTTATGTAAGTTACCCTAGAATAATTGCAGCAATACACTTCCTTGTTAGGGCTATGCTTGCTGAGTATATTGCCCTTGTATTCTTATTACTAACATCACGCCACATCTTTTCCTGACATTCAATTACATAAATTCTACTCTTAAATATTAGTAATGTCCATAACTCTCAAGACTTTCATATTCATAACCCTTAATTAGTTAATGTTTAAGAAGGCCATTTATTTTTTCTCTTTTTTTTTTTAATTTTCAAACTCGAAATATTTTGTTAATTGTTTAATCTTCCTTTATAATTAATGTGATTGATTTGTATTAAGTAAAATTTATATCTATATATATATAAAAAAAAATCTACTATTAATAATATCATTAACTTCATGATTATTAAGTTTTCATATTCATAACCTTCAATTATTTAATTAAAAAATTTAAGATAAGTTATGAAGTTCCTCCATTTTTATTTATATAAATTCATAATATTTTGTTTGAGTATCCTTTTTGTTTCATATTTGAAATAGCGCTCTTTATATTATTTATAATATTAAATTCAAGCTTATAAAGAAGGCTTGTGAAGGTTGATCATTTGTCAAAGAAGCTATCGAACAAGACCTTAAAAAATTATACACTAATTTTATATTTCTTTTTTCGTGTATTTTCTTATGATTAACGTAAAAAAAAATAGGTGTGTGTGTGTGTCAGTGTTCATGAGTATGTTCTCTATATGTAACTTCTATAATATGAACTTTCATAATTTTTTGATTATTGTAAATTTTATAGGCTTTTGAAGGTTGATCATTTGTCAAAGAGGCTATCGAACAAGAGCTTAAAAAATTATACACTAATTTTGTATTTTTTTTCGTGTATTTTCTTATGGTTAACGTAAAAAAAAATAGGTGTATGTGTGTCAGTGTTCATGGGTATGTTCTCCATATGTAACTTCTATAATATAAACTTTCATGATTTTTTTATTATTGTAAATTTTATAGGCTTTTGAAGGTTGATCGTTTGTCAAAGAGGCTATCAAACATGAGCTTAAAAAATTGTACACTAATTTTGTATTTCTTTTTTCATCTATTTTTTTATGGTTAACGTAAAAAAAAATAGGTGTGTGTGTGTGAGTGTTCATGGGTATGTTCTCTATATGTAACTTCTGTAATATGAACTTTCATAATTTTTTTATTATTGTAAATTTTATTTTCGTTTAAGCAATAGCTATTGTAATTTTGTTGGTGCTAATTACTAACCAAACTTCAAACAATACTATTAATGGCTTAAAAGGAAAATTTCTTAATTAATGAAATACATTATTCTTTATGTGTTTTTTATGATGGAAAAAATAATTTATGTTTTCTTTAACGATTTACTTATTTGTGTAGTAGAGGTGATGCGGCACCTCTCTATGACCTTCAATTGCATTTATTTTTTTCTTATTTTTTGGACATTGTTCTCTTCATTTCACTATATAATAAGGCTTAAGTCATCGCCAGGCACCTAAAGTTGTCCCGAAAATTTACTTAGACCCCTCAACTAAGACCTGTACCTATCAGGCCCCTAACCCACCCGAATTTTGATCCAATCAAGTCCTTTTTACACAATCAGCAAAAAGTACATAGAGAGTGTGTTACACTCGCGTGACGTGGCACAAACGACGAATTAAACAATGACACTTGGCATTGAATTCAAAATTAATTAAAAATATTTCATAACTAATTAAATTATAATTTAAAAAATTATAATTTTTTTTAAAAAAATAATAATAAGCCCCCTACCCCGCCTCTGTGCCCCCTCCTCTTCTTTACAATTTTGTTGAATTAAATTTACAATTTTGTAAATTGAATTAAATTTACATTTTTTGTTGATTTGTGGAAAAAATGAATTTACATTTTTCCTGCAAAGTTTCATTTTTTCGGGCAAAGCTCCATTTTTTCGGCAAACTAATGGCGGAAAAAAGAATTAAGAATAAGATCAAACTAAGAATAAAAAAATTCAAATCGAATTAAAAGATAAATTCAAAACTTAGAACAAAAAAGGAGAAAAAGTAGAAAAAATGGGAGGTAAATTGGCAAAGTTTCATTTTTTCCGGCAAACTAATGGCGGAAAAGAATTAAGAATAACATCGAACTAAGAATAAAAAATTCAAATCGAACTCAAAGATAAATTCAAAAACTAAGAACAAAAAAGGAGAAAAAGTAAAAAAATGGAAGGTAAATTAAGTTTAAGAAAAAAAAAATGAGGAAGAAGAGTGGGAAAGAAGATGAAGAGGGGGTGAGGGGTATCGGATTGGGGGGGGGGGGGGGGAGCCTTTTTAAAAAAAAAATTATTTTATTAAAAAAAAATTGTGCCCTCAGTGCCACTTGGCACGTTTTCATTCGTTATTTTTTCAAAAAAAAAATGCCTCACGCGCCCCTATTGAGTGGACAACACGCGGAGTGCCACATAGGCAAAAAAAGCTCCATTGGATCAAATTCGGATGGGTTAGGAGCCTGATAGGTACAAGCCTTAGTTGAGGGGTCTAAGTGAGTTTTCGGGACAACTTTAGGTGTCCGGCAATGACTTAAGCCATATAATAATAATACAATAATTCATTTTAAAATTATTTTCATAACTCACACCACTTCATATTCCTATAACTTCTATTCTAATAATGTCCATTAATTTTGTGCTTTTAACTCACATATTATCATTTTTATAACTCATGCTTTTTATAATCTCCATTACCCAAGAAAATTAAGAGTTATAAATGAACAATGAAAGATTACCATATAAAATATTCCAATCCTATATAAAAGACCTCGTGTAGTCAATCTTGTGAGTTACAATATTATACACTTCAGAAATGTATGGCGAAGGAAGTTATGAAACGTTGGAGAAGATTTTGTGTTTTGTTGAAAATCAAGTGCGGAGAAATTATGAATATTTGCACAAGGATCTACTTGATTTAATTTTTTCATGTTTTTTGATCTTTTTGTTAATAGATTTCTTCATTATTTTGTTATTTTAAGCTCTCTATACAAATATGTATCATATGATCTTGCTTCTTCCCAGCTTTTTTTTTGATGATGCAAATTGCAATATGCACATTAAGGTAGTTATAATATGAAGTTAATCTGTATATAGTGCTGACGACTTAAAGAGATTTATGCTATTGAAATTGATTTTATATAGAGAGAGGGGGAAAAATGATCTTACCATCTTAGTGCATTTATAAGCATACATAAGTACATTATTTCAAATTAAAATCTCAACTTCATTGAATACGCAAGAGAAATGAAATAAAATTGTTTTAGGGGATATATATATTATAATTTATTGATAAAGAATATACTATCCATCATTTAATAAATGTTAGTAAATTGTTAAGTTTTATTTTCTTGTATGAAACAAAACATTCTTGAGTAAATTGAAGGAAAGGTGTCATTTAAGTCTTGAATGAAGGATTGGTGACATTGACCAACTTAAAGGGTCAAACATAATTAAGAAATTTGATTAGGTTAATTGTGGACTTGATTAATATTTTTTAAATATTTTAATATTTTCAAAAATACAAATCAACCCATACCCACAAAACTTTCCTCTCTCTGCAAATCAATCTCTCTTCTCTCTTTCTCTTCGATAGTTTCTCTCTGTAACTTCTCCCAAGTTCAAATTTCTCCCTTCAATCTTGTGCAACTTCAACCTCTAGCGATAAATAGTTTTGAGTTTTTGATCGTTCCTTTTTTACTTTCAACCGTCAGTCAACGTGATAACATTCTCCGGCGACAACAACTACGAGTTCTTCATCATTTCTTTTCGATTTTCACTGGTAAAAAATTAGGGCTTTTTAGTTATGACGAAAACGAGGAACTTGATTTGTTGGTGTTTGTTAATTTTTTTTTATGTTTTTTGTTATTTTTTTTATGTTTGTTAATTTTTAGTTGAATTTCTCATCTGGATGTATCTGCTACTGCTTTTTTTTCAACAATGGATAAAATATGTAACGTGAATTTAACAGATGAGTAATCTGTTGCAACATATATGACTAATCTATTGCAACATATATGACAAAACACTTAATTAATCATGTAATTACTATGAGATTAATTGAAACCTTAATTGAACTTACTAATTCATCTTTAATTTTAGTTAAATCAATTTTTCTATTTCTAATGATGACTTAGTTTGAACCATTTCAAATAAAATTAGTCAATTGATCACTCTACTCGGGACGAACATACTTAGTTGATTGTATAATTACCATGAGATTAATCAAAACTGTAATTGAACTTATTAATTCATATTTTATTATAATAATCAATTTAGTTATTACTAATAGTGGCTTAATTTGAATCAATAGATGACTAACATGTTACAATAGATGGGTAATCTGTTGAAAATGATCAAACAGATAAAAATATCTGTTGAAAATGACCAAACAAATATAGACATCTGTTGCAACAGATGACTCACTTGTTGGAACAACTAATTCATGTATTAAAAATTATCAAGCAGATATGGACATCTATGCAACATATGACTTATTTATTGGAAATTATTAAATAGACAAAATATGTGTTTAAAAGCAATTTAAAATACTAAAGCTAAAATATTTTTTAGGAGAACTCAAACGTTTTTCCCCTTGTCTAAGGTCTTGTCTTCAATTTTAATTAAATTAATTTTACTATTATTAATAATTACTTAATTTGAATCAACAAATGACTAACCTGTTATAAGCATTTGTTGCAACAAATGACTAACTTGTTGCAACAAATAGGTCATCTGTTGAAAAATAATTAAAATATTAGGGAACTCAAACATTTTTAGGAAAATTCAAATGTTTGTCCCATTGTCTTAAAGACCCGACTTTAATTTTTGCTAAATCAATCTAGTTATTAGTGATAATTGCTTAATTTGAATCAACAGATGACTAACATGTTGCAACAGATAATTCATTTGTTGGAAATTATCAAACAGACAAATGGGTCATTCATTAGAAAGCAATTAAAATACTAGGAAACTTAAACGTTTTTAAGAGAACTCAAACGTTTGTCCCTTTGATCCTTTTGCATTTGATGTATGATATACCATTTTTATGTTTTTTACCTGTTTCATAAATTTTTTCATGTGTTTCACTTATTCGTTGTGCCCCTGTTGAAATTTTTGAAATTTTTTTAGGTCAAATTTTGTTCGTATATCACTTGGACATTACTTCATAGATGATTTTGTAAGTATAATTACGATTTTTTTGTTGAATTTTTTATTTGATATATCTGCTACTGCTACAATGGATTGAACCTGCAACATGAATTCAACATATGAGTCATTGTAGCAATAAGTGAGTAATCTATTGCAATAGATGACCCATATGTTGGATTCATATTACAACGCTATAATATGAATCTAACAGATGAGTAATCAATTGCAATAGATTAGTCATATATGTTGCAATAGATTACTCATCTGTTGCAATAAATTACTCATCTGTTGTAATAGATTAGTCATATATGTTGCGACAAATTACTCATCTGTTGCAATAGATTAGTCATATATGTTGCGACAAATTACTCATCTGTTGGATTCACATTACATTTTATATCCATTGTTGAAAAAAGAATAGTAGCAGATACACGCAAATGAGAAATTCAACTAAAAATTATAATTTTACTTACTAAAATCACTTATAAGTAATGCTCAAGTGATATACGAATAAAATTTGACCTACAAAATTTGATCAAGTAGCAATAATAGCGGTAACAACAATGTTCAACAACAAGAAGATGATGATGAACAAGAAGAGATGATAATGAAGAACAAGATGGTGATAATGAAGAAGAAGATGATGAATAAAGCAACAACAACAATGAACAACAAAAATCGCAAAAAGAGAGAAAACTCCAATAAATGAGAAGAGAGAGAAATGTATCTTTTTTTTCCTCGGTTTCTAGTTATATTAGGTTTTACTTTGGATCAAAGTATAAATTAAAAAACTTGTGGGTTATTTTCAAACTTTTTTAATCCTTAATAAAGTAATTGTCACCTACACTCAATCATTAAACCTTGAGTCACCTACACTTCATTTTAAAACTCTTTTGTCACTTTTAGCTCAAAGCCTCAACATTCTTCATAATATAATTATAACGAGTTATAATATTACGATTAGATAATAAATTTAAGGAAAAATCTTTTTGGCCATAAAAATTTGGCCCAAATTTGGCCACAATAGTAAAAAGACCCATTCACACTATAAACTAGTTTCTTTTTGTACATTTTTACCCCTTTCATTCTAAATTTAAAATTCTATCATTACTTATTTATTACTATTTTCCAATACATTGAAAACTATCCCAATACATGGGAATGGAAAAGTTAACATGATTTTCTTAAATATGATTGCATAGTATGTATTGTTTGAAAAGAATAGTCTAGAATAAAAATATGATATAAAATTAGTTAATTATAGTTCATATAGTCAAAATAAATGTGACCATAGTATCGTTTGGAAATTTTAATTTAACATATACACTTATGTTAAATTAATATATTTGTTAGGAAAAATATACTCCACAAAAACTACTTATGTTTCTTTTTGAAAAGAATAGTCTAAAATAAAAATAATAATATAAAATTAATTATTTTATTTTCATATAGTCAAAATTAATGTGACAAAAGTAGTATTGTCTGAAAATTTTAATTTAACATTATATACTTATGTATCATATTTACTTAATTATTTATTTTATCAGATAGAAAGTTCTTAATTTTTTTAATCTTTTATTTGAAATTTTATGCCTCTTCTATTTTATGAGTGAGAATTCCAATTGTTTCGCAGTAACACATTACACACTGCCCGTGGATTAATATACATTAGTTTGTTAGTATTTATAGGTCATGTTGGAGTTATTCATATAGTCTGTTTTTCTTCTTCTTTTTTTTAGTTATTTTTTGTTGAAAATCAAATCATACCAATCAAATTTTTAGTGATCTCTAAAATTAAAAATCAAATCGAACCAAATAAAGATATCAATTTTTTCTTTGATTTGATTTCTTCCCCCCTTTCCTTATTAAATTAACACCCTTGACACATTTTAATGACCTATAAATCAATGTTTTGATGTAAATTATTTTTTTATTCAATAGGTGAAAGAAGGATAAATTTAATCTAATTGATGAAATTTGGAAGGAATGTATTTTAAACTAGGGAATTCTTGGCCCTTTTTTTGTAATTAAGAACTTGAAGAAAAAAATTCTTTTGGCCATGCACAATGGACACAATGATAGTTGAATGTTTATTCATACTACAATTCAATTTTTTGGTTATATTTTTACCCTTTCTCAATTTAAATTTTTCTCAATAATTTATTAACTATTTTTAATACATGGGTTCTTTTTTCAATATATGGGGATTGAACATTTTTCTTGTTCACTTTACCTGGACGAATTATGTACAAAAATAATTGGATAAATACCTATTTTTCTTTTAGTGCTAAGTGAAGAAATTTAAAAATATTAAATTACTTAAGACAATTTGTAAGATCAAATGACTTTGGTTAATATTAATTCAAATTTCTAATTATATTTAAAAAAATTTAAATATGTTGTATAATTTTACACCTATATTTTTGTAAATACGATCTCTACTTAAGTAATTTTATTAATTGTTATGTCTAACTAAATTTAAACTACGCATTTAAATATTTTCAAATATAATTTAAAAATATTTAATATTGACAATCAAAATTCAAAACACTTTAGACATGATATATATATATATCAACATATTATAAAAATCATAAAATTATATAGTTCATATGTGTCAACTATTGCTATTTGCTAGAAACAACCCAAGAGAGTCATGTGTTAATGTGGTAGTCTTGCTCCCTTATGTTATGTCGATTTTTGATAATTTTCTAGTCATTACTTATATTTGTTATTAAATTGATCTCTAATAAAGTTATTTTATTAATTATTATGCTTAAATAAATTTAAACTACATATTTATATTCTAATATAATTTAAAATATTTCAATAACAACAATCAAAACTTAAAACACTTTAGACATGATACATATTTACATGATATACAAATCTCAAAAATCATATAATTCAAATGTATTGATCATAGTAACAACGACCCAACAGAGTCACATATTAATGTTGTAGTGTTTTGACGCTATTATATTACATCAATTTGATAACTTGTGATCGAATCATTACTTATTGTATTTGTTGTTAATGTCTGATTAATATTTTTAAATATTTTAATCACCACAGTCAAAATTTAAAATATTTTAACATGGCAGACAGCGACACATTTTAATAATCATAAAATCATTTTGTCCATACGTTTCAATCCTACATATATATTGTTACTACTATCACACACATTAGACAAAAAAGAGTTATTTTATGAAATAAATAAATTATACATTTGCTAACTTTTTATTTTGAATTATTCCCATATTAAAAATAAAAGAAAAAATAATTTAACCCCTTTCATCAATTTCTCTCCAAATTAAAAAGTGTCACGTGAATATTTCAATTAATTTTTCTCTCTAATTGTTTATAGGGGTGAGTACTGATTATTCCAGTTCTCATTTATCCGGTTCAATTCTTTCAATTTTTTTTTTTACAATTTTAATTTTTTTAATTTCTACTTTTTAATCTATTTTTTTTTATTTTACATTATTTATGTTCCATATTCTTTCTTTTTGTTTCTCAATCATTACTTCTTGTAATTTTATGTTATGTCACAAATTTTTATTTTTTGTTGTTTATTTCTTCACCTAGCATTACTGATTAACTGCGCTACTATTTTAATTTTTGAATTAAAATAGAATTTTATAGTTGAATATTTCAAAAATAATGTTTAAAAATTGTTTAAATATATATTTTAATTTTAATTTAACATAATAATTTAAAAATAATTAATTAAAGGTCATTTTAGTAATAACTATAAGTGGTGATTCACAATTTATCAAATCGACATAACGTAAAGGCGAAAGACTTGTACGATCAACACTTGTATCTCACTCGTTTTGGTTCGACACATATGGAGTCTGAACTATATGATTTCTTTAATATATCAACATTTACAACGTCTAGAGTGTTTGAGTTGTTGTTATTGAAATATCTCACAAATTATGTGTAAAAATTATTTCAATGTATAATTTAATTTTATTTAAATATAATAATTAAAAAATAATTAATTAGATGTTAATTTAATAATATATATAAGTATCAAACGCAATTTATCAAATCAGCGTAACATAATGACGAAAGACTTGTATGGTCAACTCTTATGTCTCACTCTCTTTGGTTCGACACATGATGTATGAACTATATGATTTCTATAATATGTCGACATTTATCTTGTCTGAAGTGTTTGAGTTGTCGTTATTGAAATATCTCACATATTATGTTTAAAAATTATTCAAATATATAGTTTAATTTTATTCAAACATAATAATTAAAAAACAATAAATTAAAGGTCAATTTAGTAACATATTATATAAGTAACAAAATCACAATTTATCCAATCTGCGGAACATAGAGGTGAAAAACTTGTATGATAAAAAATAACGATTGCTCGAAGAGGAATAAACTGTCCTTCAAATCATCTCTTTCTTTATTTAAGTTAAGAAAGAAGTCAAATATGTTTGAACTTTTTGTCTTCGAACCAATAAATTATATGTATAAATTTTATAATTATTTGATACGTGATATTATTTTTAATAACTAAATATAAATATTTTCTACCTTATAGTCATTAATTTGAGTTTAGTCTACTTATTTTACATGTACTATGATATTTTAAAATTCTAGTTTTTGAAAAATATGATCAAACATAACATTCCAAATCTAATTGTTTATATGTGGTATAGTATATGATTGATTTTTAATGTACTTCAATAGATTGATCCTTTGATTTTTGAAATGAAGTAACCTCTACAATTAAACAACATAAAATGCTAAAGTTTCGAAAGAATATTGAAAAGTAATGTAAAAAATTCAAATACCCTTATCTAATAATCAAAGATACCAATTTATTAATCTTCAATATTGATTTGAAATAATTGTTCTTTATTATTTTATACTTATCAATTTATCACTAACTAGTTATAAATCAAACTATCAAACCAGGTGGATAGTTTTATTTTAATTTAAAATTTTAAAATTGACTAAATTACTTTAGTTTTGATTTTAATGAAAAAATGATCCAAACAGAATCATGAACGCTCACTATTTAAAAAAAGAATTTAACATCCTTTTATTTCTTAAAATGCATATTATAATTGTGTGTTTCTAAGAAATTAAAATAGTTGTAGTTCAAATTTTATCAAATAAAAATAATATTGTATCACAATCAATATTTATAATTTCATTTGAATTGAGTAAATCAAAGATTTTTTTTTTTTGGGTTGATCAAGAAATAAAATTAAAAATTGAAATAAAAAAATAATCAAGAAACATATTTAATAACGAAGATTATGACTATGACATAATTCATAATTTAGACATAGAGATATGACATATTTAGTTTTTATTTATCAACTTCACTTTTCAAATAATTAAGATTACTTTGATTAATTTATTTTAAATTTTATTCTTAGATATTATTTTAAATTTAAAATAAAACTTTTTGAATTGGATGATATCTTTTTCGATTTAAATTATAAAACAATTAAAGAGCGCCATAATAAAAAATAATAATATGATTGAAAGTTAAAATCTTTTTGTTGGGACAAATCATTAAGTTTCAATTTAAATAAGTTATAAATATATTTAAATTACACTGATTAAAATTTGAAGTGAAATATGAATTTATCTATACATTATTATTAAAAGGAGAGTAAAGTATAAAATACACATATTTCGTTTTTTAAGTATAAGTAAATATATAGTTTTTAAATTTTATGTAGAAATCTTTTATACTCATTAATTGTTGTTGTTTAAATCAATTTTAGTTGTTCAATAAGTTTAGAGAATTGAAAGTGATTGCATTTATTAATTTATTTTGGAGGAAAATTTATTTAGGAAAGCATGGTAAAAACTAAAATAAGGTTATAGAAGTCTTTTCACAATTGTGGTCAAATTTGGGTCAAATAATTGAGGTCATTTAGCACTATCCTAAATTTAAAGTGGATATAAAATTGATTAAATAAAATAATTAATTTTTTAACGGCTAATTTCCCGATGAAAAAAATATTACAAAGTTACCAAATTTTTTTCTGAAACCCGCAAGAAGTTACCGTTATCTATAAAAGAGCGTTTTCACTGGCCCGTTCTTGTTCATTGTTCTTCTACCAAAAAAAATACTCTTTGATTGTTCTTCTCTTGTTTCTGTGGTCCGTTCGTGTTGTTAATTGTTGTTGTTGGATTGTTAAAATGGACATAGAAACAGTATTTCTGTCTTGTTTCAAAATTCAAGAAAATCCTTCTGATCTTTTCTCTTTGATCGAAGCTGCACTTCAGGTGGGTGTGTCCAAGTATCCTGCATCCTTTCAAAAGCGCAAAACTAGGATAATCAACTTCTTAATGGATCCGTCAACACTGGATGACGATAGTGTTGTTGGTGATAAAGATGAAGTAATTGGAGACAGTGTTGGTGATGATGAACACAATGGTGAAGAGTCTGACAAACAAAATCAGAGCAGTAGCGTAGGGTTCAAGAAAACATCCGAGACTGACTTGGTGGTTACACAATTGAATGGTGCTGAAGATAAACAAGTAACACCGCAGTCCCATACTACTACAAGAAAGAGGATGTCGTTGAATGTGTCCACCAAACGTGTGCAAGTTGCTCCTCTTATGGCAAAAGAAACAGAGAGCGTCAGTGATATGAAGAAATTTGAATCAAGCAAGAGGAAATATGAGGAAAGGTTAGCGGAGCAAAGTGAATCCAAGAGAAGGATTGTGATGGCGGACCTCCATCATATGCCTAAACCTGCTAAAGACCCTCGTGCTCCCAAACGCTGCTGGGATACGAGAAGGTTTTGATAATCTGATGATTCAATCTGCTATAAATTTCACACAAGAATTTGTATTCTTTCTTTTTTGTCTTATAAATTGTGGACGGTAGTAGTATCATTCACATGACTGATATGTTGTTTTTTATGTATATGTGAATTGTCTCAATCACAGAAATAACATAGTTGCAATTTCCTAAATGGGTGTTGTATTCATGAATTTGTGCGAGGAATTTTAATTGAAATGCTTGATTGAAACCCCTATAGACTTGCACCGCGTGATCCTGGGGTGCTGAGGCATTTGATAGAAATCATGTTCAACGTTGTCATCTATGATTTGATATGATACACAAAGTAGGTGAAATTGTAGATGACAAATCTAACTAGGATCTCCAGTACCACCACTTGAAAGTTGAAGGAGTTCGTTGGCCTAACCTTAGCCATCAGTCAATTTTTTGATGAAGAGGATTTTGGATTTCATTAGAACAAGAGTTGTTGCCCTTGCACCCATTTGCTGTTATAAGATACCAACTAATTAGACTCCTAGAGGCGATAAAATTTGGCAGGTAGTTACTAATTAGAGTATTACAGTTTAGAAAGCCCCGTTACTTTCTGTTTCTTTGTTGCTTAAATAGGTGATTGGTTTTCTTGAATTTCTCTCGAGAAAAGAGGAATCAGTTTGTTGGCTCTTCTGATGTTTTAAGTTGTCACGATCCGATTTCTCAAGTCATGATGGTGCCTACTTTAATCTACCAGTAGACAAGCCAAGCCCTAGTCTGGAATGATAGGTAATAGGCTAACAGACAGAGACCAAATAAAAGATCACGTATAACGATAACAACAACAATAATAAGTGAAAATTAAGAAGGGAGCATATATATTATATCAAAACGAGAGGAGGAAAAAGAACCAACTATACAAATGAATCCCTCCCAAGACCTGATAAGGTCAGTACTAGAGCCATTACTAATAGGTACCCAGAGTACTAAACAAAAATTTAAAATGTACACAATATACACAAGCAGTCTCGAGTGCAAAAGACTAACTAGAGTAGATAGAGGAGGATCAGCCTCGGACGACAGCAAGCTCACCCTGCTCTGAATCAGTACTGGAAGGTAGGAGTCACGTCAACGTCGACTGCTAGTACCCAGATCTGCATCAGAAAAAATATGCAGAAGTGTAGTATGAGTACCAAAGCAACGGGTATCATCGGCCGACTGAGCTCAATACAGAAAAGGTATAACTACAATACAAGGATGTAATCCAAGTAACAGTAAAAAGGGACCAAAAGGGTAAACAACTGTCAAGCTACGCCAATGAGATAAAGGAATAAACGTAAGCGATACAAAAAAATAAATAATGCAGTAATAACAGACAAATCAAAAATAACTTAACTGGGCCCCCATAAGCCTGCTAGGCACACTGAAGAAGACAATTAACCCAATCGTACCCCCACAAGCCGGTGGAACACACAAGTAATGAAAATAAACATAAATAATCTATAACTGCGCTGATCCCAATAAATCATGATAGTCATCTAGATGTGCACCATACTTGAACCGGTATCAATGGATCGTAACGAGAGGCCAGGCATATATAGAACTCATAATCAGATGCCGGATTCGAACCGAAACTTAGAGGAACCACAACCATATTCAGATCTCGGACTCGAACCGAAACTCATAGTAACATTAATAATCAAATGCTGGACTCGAACCGGAACTCATACTAACATTAATAATCAAATGCCGGACTCGAACCGGAACTCATAGTAACATTAATAATCAAATGCCGGACTCGAACCGGAACTCATAGTAACATTAATAATCAAATGCCGGACTAGAACCGGAACTCATAGTAACATTAATAATCAAATGCCGGACTCGAACCGGAACTCACAGTAACCATACCCAACGGTAATATTAAAATTCATACCATGTCATAACAATGTCAACGTCTAAATAATCATCCATCAATTTTAATTAAAAAGGGATAAATTCAAGATTTTGCATTTTAGTTTCACGTCCTAAAGTAATAGATGCTATATTATATTAAAGATAATATTCCAATATTTATCAGAACGGGGTTTTAATCCGAATAAATAAGACAATTTATATAAGTCAAATAATACGCATCTACAAGCACCTATCCAAAGCTAGCATAATAGTTTACAGTTTCGGTAAATAAGCTCAATCTAAAGGTAGGGTAAGCCTAGCCTACCTGGACGCCAAAGCTATAATATCTTTCCGTGAAACCTCCAAATAATATCCCGCTAGAACCCAAATTTAAATAACATTAAAGAAATTATTTTTCACAACGCCTCTTAACTTATATGCAACCTTGTAAAGCTAACCAAGAACTCTAACCAATTTTCCTAAAAAAAGGAAATCAAACCGAGAAGGACCAAATACATGGGAAAATACAGATATGGACGTGTATATGTATACTCACAGTGATGAAAGTTCACTCTTCCTTTTGTTTTCCACTTTAAAAGGTCAAATGTACGTATATAAGTAAAATTTAGGCCTATGGTTTGAAGACAAGTGGCAGCGGTCCACCCTTCCCATTTAATAAGCAAAAATATATATATATATATATATATAAAATCCTATTTCGTATATATTTGGATATTGTATAAATCCGTGGTAAAATAATTATAATAAATTAAAATAATCCACGATACATTTAGATAGTACTAAAATTATATGAAAATACAGGAAAATGACCGTAAGGGATCATTACATAAGTAATCATGTGGTTCAACTAGCCAAGATAAAATGACAAGATCGAGTACAGCATACAAATTTGTTGACTTTGATGAATGATATTTGACATTATGCCAAAAGAAGTAGCAATAGAATAATTGCAGCGATACACTTCCTTGTTAGGGCCATGCTTGCTGAGTATATTGCACTTGTATTCTTATTACTAACATCACGCCACATCTTTTCTTGACATATACAACAATAGTGGTCCAGAGTCCATATCCTTAACTCTCTGACCGGATGATCCTAGTTAAGTTCATTCTGGGTAGTGTGACTTCACTAAAAGTACTAAAAAAATTTCAACCAAAAGGTCTAAGATGTAGTTCTGCGAACCCTGCAACTTTTGCCTAACAGATGTTAAACCTACATATTAGTTGGCATGTCTAGTACTAATATCATTTGCTTTTGCTCTTTCTTGTGGAGTCTTAATACTTAATTCTCTTGATTTGTGGCCTAATGTTGAAATGATCCACAGATCATTATGTATAAGCCGAGCAAAGTAACATCATATATGTTAAGAAGGTTTTGATCAAAGGTTTGTTCTTCTCTGGTATCTTTGCTGTCCTTCTATTGGCTGCCTGTCTCTTGCTTAGCAATTATAGCACATGTAATGGCCAAACCTATGGAAATATCTGTGCTACACGTGGATTCAGAATCTTGCTTAAGAGGGTCTCCTCCTGATAAATTGGAAGGCATTTCCAATTTCCAACAAATTCCTGTAACTCTTGAGCTTGTAATATTTGCCAAACAGTAGCATCTGGATTCAACTAGGACTAGAAAATTTAATCTAAACTTCCCAAATGGTTATGCCTATTAAGCATCTCCTTGAGCTTGTAATATTTTCCAAACTGGAAACCAATCTGCTCATGGAGATATGAAATTTTCTTTTAGTTCTTTAAGTTCTACTAAATACTGGCAAAATGCATGTTACCATAGGGATACATGCTAAATCTTGAAGGGTTTCAACTCTCAACCCGACCTATAATTGCAACTACATGAATTTACTCCAGACCATACAGGCCTTCCGAATTGTATAATTTGGTGGCCGAAAGTCGTTGTATATGATTAGAACATGCTCAAAAGTTGTGGGCTTGTGGCTTTAAGACATTATTATGATGCGGAAGTATGATAAAGTATACTTGACTATACCAGATTGCTAGAGATTTAGCATACTTCTTAGACTGAGTCTGATAATCAGAAAAATTTAAGTTTATGTTTAGAAACGAGGATACTGCCTTTTCTCTCCATTTTTCTTTTAAGGTGTTGAATAAGCCAGTCTCTTGTTTTACGTCAGGTTGTTGTTCTGTATTGCCTGTGAGAGTTTCATTTTAGTTTCAATGTTGGCTTGAAGTACTCAGCTTATGCATGCGTAGATTGCAAATGGTATCATCAGCGGTTATTTCCTCATTATTAAATACTTTAGCAACCCAAGAAGGTAAGTTTATTGTTCTGAATGTGTCAACAAAGTGATGGAACCAGTCCAATTAATCTATTGGATAAGTAGTGTTACAGTCATATACTGTCTAGTGTCTACAGGTCTTCAAAATTCCCCTGACCTGAACTTCTCTTTGTTGATATCAATGTCTTTTGAAGCTGGTATGCAGTTAAAAGATTTGTAAACTGAGTGCTTTCTGTATATTTGTAACGACCTAAAAATTTGATGAAATATGTGAAATTTGGGATTTTGTGTGATTTGACTGTTTTACCCCTCCCCGTAGTTGCATTATGGTATTTTTGGGGTGTGGGAGTGGTTGACATGATTTTTGATGCATTTTGGTAGCATTTATGCAATATTGTGGTTTTTTATGGCTTCGAGAGACTTATTTTGGACTTATGTGGTTATATTTTGATCCGTGCAACGGATGACCGAACGAACTGCGCCAACAGGTCCGTAATATCGATTTTAGGCTAGGTAGACCTTTGGTTCGGGTCCTGGTTCACCCGAGCTCATTTCGACCTTTTGATTGGAAAGTTGGAAAATTTGAAATATGGGTGTAGGACCCACATTTGATCGAAACAACCTCGGATGGAAAATCCGACTTCTCCAGTAGATACAAAATGTCGATTTTAGTGTGTTAGCATGTTTGTTATGATTTTACAGCTTTTAAATCTCACTTCGACCCTTGGTTTGGAAAATTGTGATTTCGGGTTTTGGGGATCAGTTTTGTGAAAATGACTTTTTCTGGAAAATCTGGTATCGCCATCGCATCCGGAACGTCGAATTTAGTATGGTTGAATATTTCGTTTGCATAAATCGGACTCCAAACGAATCCCGAGCACCCCATCGAAGTCCATTTCGAGTTAGAATAAAAACTGCTCAGTTATGCAGAAAAATCTGCAATATATATAATAGCTTTTTCACATTTTTGGCCCATTTTGCTCATTTTTCATCTTGTCTCTTGAGAGTTAAACCCTAAATATTTTGGGAAGTGAAGTTTATGGGAGCTTAGGAAGCTAGATTAACACCTATTTCTTGATTATATTACAGATTTAAGGTAAGAATTCACCCTTTTAAGATAATTTCTTCCTTAATTTCTCGAACCCCCAAAAAATCTTAGAGCATGATTTTCCCAAATTTTATCCTTTTCACTTGTATAATATTTTTATTTTATAATTACTAGTTTTTCATCAATTTAACCTTCAAAACAACTCTGATTCTTGATTTTAACCCGAATTTCAAGGATTTTACCCGATAAAGCTCAAAAATGATTTTTCTTCGATTTGAACACCGTTTTTCACTCGATTTAACTTGGGTTTTCAGATGTAGGTTCCTAAAAATATGAGGAACATATTTTTGAAGTAAAGTTCCAATTTTGCCCTTCTTTTTTGAAAACTCATTTTGGGGGTTCGTTTTGACCCCGAACCAAAAGTAGTCAATATGGGTGTCGTTGGTTTTGTTTTGACGCGTATATTTCATATTTGATGTTTTAGTAGAGTTCGGGATTGTTCGTGAAAAGTAAGGTCGCGGGTTCAAGTGTAGCGGAACAGTTTTGGCTTTCGAGGTAGGTTATGGCTTAACTCTTTAGACTGGGTTGGGTAGTAAATGATGGTACAAAATGCATGTTAAGGGTGAGAACTAATTATGAAAAATGGCTATCTATGTGTTGTGCCCGTATGGGAGCCTATATGTGATGTAATTGTTGAAATTAAAATATTATGTGATATGCTTGATCGTGTGGGGTCCTATGTGACATTGATAGCCTTGAATACATGTGAATAATTGTATTGTATTGTTTAATGTGGTACCATGGGTGTATTGTGATTATATTCATACTTTACTGGCATATGAGACATGTGGAAATTCATGGATGAAATGAAAATAACGAGTGAATATTGGCTCATGTGGTTGTGGAAATGTATCATTTTGGTTGGTTATGGAAATACTTATTGTGATTGGTTGTGAGCATTACATCTTCATATCATACTCTTTCATGAAACATTGGCACCACCGTGGCAACATCTGAGAAACACTGGCAATACCTTTTTTAAAAATATTGTAACACCTTATAAAACCCTTTCCGAGGGATGTGCCGGAAAGGAAATATGAGATATGTAGATTGTCTATGGGTTGACGAACCCCCCATGGGTCCTACATCGAGAAGCTTTGGCTCCATAGGTGTATACGGGGATTGTGCGACGATTCCGGAGGTTGTGAGACAACCTCGTGCATCATCATCATCATCATCATCATCATCATCACCATTATCATTAGCATATACATTGCACTTACTTTATTGTGTTTATGTTGTGTTGTATTGCCTTATTGACTTGTCATCTATGTATTTGTCTTACCTTTCTTTACTTATATTTGCTGATCTTATATCTACATGTTCTCTCTTACTCTATTTTATATATGACATAATCTATACTTGTGTTCTATATCTTGACGTGTTTTTGCAATATATGTGAGATATATTAGAACTGTTAGTGCAAGCGGTGTGGGCTACCGTTGTGGGACATTTTCTGATTGCAGGTGACGTGCCCTTAGTGTATATTTTGTATGCCTTATTTACTACTTTGTTTAGTCGGTCTATGATACCTACTGAGTACAAGTGGACCGTACTCATGCCTACTGCGCCCTTTCGATGCAGGTCCTAGCTCGAGTGCGCCTCAGCTTACTTGATTCGGGCGGTTGTTGGAGCTTCCAAGGTAGCGGTTGGACATTCATGCGTTCGAAGTTCACATCTATCTTTCTATACTAGTTATGTCTTTATTAGTGCTCGGAGACAGTTATTATTCCTTTGTGGTTATTTTTTTGATGTATTTGACTCTTGGATTGTATTAGTAGTTCTTACACTATTGACACCTGGTTT
>NC_061111.1:144129323-144167435 GCF_002878395.1 Capsicum annuum
TTTTGGATAAGTTCTTTCCGCATTGTTATGAGTATTATATGGTTCGGCTTCATTCTAGAAGCCTTACCTTGGGTATATCCACTATTGACACAAGTGGATATGTATTTACTATCGGTGGAGGAGCAGTTTCTTGGAAATCATCCAAACAAACTTGTATCGCTCGCTCTATAATGGAATCTGAATTTATCGCATTAGATAAAGTCGATGAAGAAGCAAAATGGCTTTGAAATTTCTTGAAAGATATTCCATATTGGCCCAAGCCAGTGGCACCAGTATGTATACACTGTGATAGCCAAGCAGCAATAGGTAGGGCAGAGAGCATGATGTATAACGGTAAATCTCGTCTTATAAGACGAAGACATAATACCGTTAGAGAACTTCTCTCTACTGGAATTATCACTGTAGACTATGTAAAGTGGAAAGATAATGTGTCGGATCCACTTACAAAAGGCCTATTTAGAGAAGGAGTGGAAAAAACATCCAAGGGAATGGGTTTAAGGCTTAGGACAAGTCAGCATGGTGGTAACTTTACCTAGCAGACTGGAGATCCCAAGAGCTAGGTTCAAGGAGATCAAACAAATTTGTGTCTGACAGGTTCAACATTGTCAATTACCCAATCCATTCTCATGATGTAGACAATGTATAGTAAACAAGGATAAGACTTAAGGCGAAAAGTATTTTAAAGATTATCTAAATTTGGCAGATTTGACCAAATAGTTTAATCTATAGGATTGAACGTTTAGAAATCACCTATGTGTGGGCGAAGTGGAAGCAGCTTCAAAGAAAATGTTAGTAATGGCCTATTCTCTAAGCTCTCATGAAAATCGAGACGTGTTCATGGCTGAAAAGAACAAAACCGTAAGAACCATAAACAGTAAAAGGCTGGTTGTGTGATATGTGTTGTCTTGGTGTACATTAAAGCTTGACGGTTCAAAGATATCAAATCTACCGATTGACCGAGTGCATCCGATGCATGTTCACTACGAAAAGTTCAAGAGGAAACCCACTTATCCAGATGCAATCAGTCTTTGCTTGATGATCACATACTTGTCCGTAAAAGTTTTACGAAAATAATAGTCATTCCCCATTCATGTGGGAGATTGTTGGGTTCATAGTAATGAAAGGGTGTGAATGGAAATATTAAAACATGCAGGAATGTGTGCACAGTGACTATTTCGCGTCAAAAGTAGCACTGTTACGTGAACAGTAGCACTGTTTCAAGTGAATAGTGCACTTCTTCATGAACTGACGCGTGAATAGTGACTGTTTCGAGTGAATAGTAGCATTGTTACGTGAACAGTAGCACTGTTACGTGAACAGTAGCACTGTTTTGCGTGAACAGTGCACTGCTTCATGAACTGCTGCAACACTATTTTGAACTGATGCAATGTTCCATGAAATGGTGTATTGTTTCAGAAAATTACTGCAATGGTTTAAGTAAACAGACATGTATTTTCAGGAAAAGACACACACCTCTAAATTGAACCAATGCCACCTTTCAAAGGGGCATCTTGTGGCTATAAATAACCTGCTTTCTTCCACAGGTTAAGATAGAAAAAATTTTCAGGATTACAAGCTTATTCTTCTTCTTAAAAATACTCTAAGTATGATCATTCAAACCGTCAGTGTGTTTGAAGAATCTGCCTATTTGAGGTACCGCTATAGTCGGATTGAAGGCCATTTTATCCTGGGAGGAAAATTCCCTAACCTCGGGTACAGTAAAGGGAATTATTCCTTAAGGAAAATCCGTGAATTCAGACGACTTGGCCTTAAACATTTCTGTTTCATCTTTATTTTCTAAAAGATAAATACACCTCTTGGAAAGGTCCTTTTGATCTTGTGTTGAGGGTATTTAAAACTTCATTGTGTTCTTGTTCATACTTGAACATGAGTTGAAGTTGTTGTTCTGTTATACAGATTCTACGTACCCGTATTGTGGAAGATAACAATTTCCTCATTATTAAATACTTTAGCAACCCAATAAGGTAAGTTTATTGTTCTGAATGTGTCAACAAAGTGATGGAACCGGTCAACTTAATCTATTGGATAAGTAGTGTTACAGTCATACTGTCTAGTGTCTACAGGTCTTCAAAATTCCCCTGAACTGAACTTATCTTTGTTGATATCAATGTCTTTTGAAGCTGGTATATAGTTAAAAGATTTGTAAACTGAGTGCTTTCTGTATATTTGTAACGACCTAAAAATATGATAAAATATGTGAAATTTGAGATTTTGTGTGATTTGACTATTTTACCCCTCCCCATAGTTGCATTATGATATTTTTGGGGTGTGAGAATGGTTGACACGATTTTTGATGCATTTTGGTATCATTTATGCAATATTGTGGTTTTTGATGGCTTCAATAGCCTTATTTTGGACTTATGTGGTTATATTTTGATCCGTGCAATGGATGACCGAACGGACTGCACCAGCAGCTCCTGAATATCTATTTTAGGCTAGGTAGACCTTTGGTTCGGGTCCTGGTTCACCCGAGCTCATTTCGACCTATTGATTGGAAAGTTGGAAAATTTGAAATATGGGTGTAGGACCCACATTTGATCGAGACGACCTCGGATGGAAAATCCGACTTCTCCAGCTGATCCAGAATGTCTACTTTAGTGTGTTAGCATATATGTTATGATTTTACAGCTTTTAAATCTCATTTCGACCCTCAATTTGAAAAATTATAATTTCGGGTTTCGGGGGTCAATTTTGTGAAAATAACTTTTTCTGGAAAATCTGCTATCGCCATCGCATCCGGAACATCAAATCTATTATGGTTGCATAGTTCGTTTGTATAAATCGGACTCCGAACAAATCTCGAGCACCCCATCAAAGTCCATTTCGAGTTAGAATAAAAACTGCTCAGTTATGCAGTAAAATCTGCAATATATATAGCAGCTTTTTCACATTTTTGGACCATTTTGCTTATTTTGCATCTTGTCTTTTGAGATTTAAACCCTAAATATGTTGGGAGCTTAAAGGAAGCTAGATTGACACCTATTTCTTGATTATATTACGGATTTAAGGTAAGAATTCACTCTTTTCTTAGTAATTTTTTTTTTTAATTTCTCAAAACCCCAAAAAATCTTAGGGCATGATTTTAAACCCAAATTTTACCCTTTTCACTTGTATAATATTTTTATCTCATAATTACTATTTTTTCATCAATTTAACCTTCAAAACAACTCCGATTCTTGATTTTAACCCGGATTTCAAGGATTTTACCCGGTAAAGCTCAAAAATAGTTTTTCTTCGATTTGAACCCCATTTTTCACTCGACTTAACTTGGGTTTTCAGATGTAGGTTCCTAAAAATATGGAGAACATATTTTTGAAGTAAATTTCCAATTTGCCCTTATTTTTGGAAACTTATTTTGGAAGTCTGTTTTAACCCCGAACTAAAAGTAGTAAATATGGGTGTCGTTGGTTTTTTTTTACGCGTAGATTTCATATTTGATATTTTTAGTAGAGTTTGGAATTTTTTGTGAAAAGTAAGGTCGCGGGTTCAAGTGTAGCGGATCGATTTCGGCTTTCGAGGTAGGTTATGGTTTAACTCTTCAGACTGGGCTGGGTAGTAAATGATGGTACAAAATGCATGTTAAGGGTGGGAACTAATCATGAAAAATTTCTATCTACGTGTTGTACCCGTGTGGGGGCCTATATGTGATGTAATTGTTGAAATTGAAATATTATGTAATATGTTTGACCGTGTGGGGTCCTATGTGACATTGATAGACTTGAATACATGTGACTAATTGTATTGTATTATTTAATGTGGTACCATGGGTGTATTGTGATTATATTCATACGTTACTGGCATTTGAGACATGTGAAAATTCATGGATGAAATGAAAATAACGAGTGCATATTGGCTCATGTGGTTGTGGAAATGTATCATTGTGGTTGGTTGTGGAAATACTTAATGTGATTGGTTGTGAGCATTACATCTTCATAACATACTCTTTCATGAAACATTGGTACCACCGTGGCAACATCTGAAAAATACTGGCAACACCTTTTTAAAAATATTGTAACACCTTATAAAACCCTTTCCGAGGGATGTACCGGAAAGGAGATATGAGATATGTGGATTGTATATTGGTTGACGACCCCCCATGGGTCTTACATCGGGAAGCTTTGGCTCCGTAGGTGTATACGTGGATTGTGCGACGATCCCGGAGATTGTGCGACAACCTCGTGCATCATCATCATCATCATCATCATCATCATTATTATATATATTGCACTTACTTTATTGTGTTTATGTTGTGTAGTATTGCCTTGTTGACTTGTCATCTATGTATTTATCTTACCTTTCTTTACTTGTATTTGATGATCTTGTATCTATATGTTCTCTCTTGCTCTATTTTATATGTGACATAATCTATACTTGTGTTCTATATCTTGATGTATTTTTGCAATATATGTGATATATATTAGAACTGTTAGTGCAAGCGGTGTGGGCTACCATTGTGGGACATTTTCTGATTGCAGGTGACGTGCCCTTACTGTATATTTTATATGCCTTATTTACTAATTTGCTTAGTCGGTCTATGATACCTACTGAGTACAAATGGATTGTACTCATCCCTACTGCCCTCTTTCGGTGCAGGTCCTAGCTCGAGTGCGCCTCAGCTTACTTGATTCGGGCGATTATTGGAGCTTCCAAGGTAGCGGTTGGACATTCATGTGTCCGAAGTTCACCTCTATCTTTCTATACTAGTTATGTCTTTATTAGTGCTCGGAGATAGTTATTATTCCTTTGTGTTTATTTTTCCGATGTATTTGACTCTTGGATTATATTAGTAGTTCTTACACTATTGACACCTGGTTTTGGGCATGATTGGTGTTTTGGATAAGTTCTTTCCGCATTGTTATGAGTATTTATATTGTTCGGCTTTATTCTAGAAGCCTTACCTTGGGTATTTCTGTCTTTTTCTTTATTTGTATCAGTTTGGGTGATAGGCTTACTTGTCAAGGTACGCCGTGACAAGTGCCATCATAACCCTTATTTTTAGGTCATGACAATTGGTATCAGAGTAGCCAGGTTTCATTGGTCTTAACGGTGTAAGAACGGGATGTCTAATAGAGTCTCATGAATAGGTACGTAGACGTCTGTATCTATCTTCAAGAGTCTATAGGATCTCTTTAGGAAAATTCTCTCATTTTATTCTTTATCGTGCAAAATTCTTTCATACCCTGTATTCTAAGTTGTGTTTCACTCTTTCTATGCGAATGGAGTTGCTTATAACTCTTATCAGTTGAGAGATACAGCGAGAGATTATTGGATATCATTTGTTGGTTGTAGGCTTGTTAATGCTCCAATTTGTCATGGGATTAGTTTGTTGATGCCTTTTTGGAGAGATTTATACCTTTTAGTTTAAGAGATCATATGTGGGATGAGTTTGATAATTTGGAGTGGGGCTCCATGATAGTTTTTTAGTAGAAGGCATGTTTCCATACCCTATCTTGATATTTCTAAGATAGCATTTCCACCGAGTTTGAGAAGATTCAAAAGTTTGTGAAGGGTTGGGCTGTCTTCCTTCTATTGGCTACATTTTATACAATTGTGTTTGGGGATTCTTTTTATAGTATTGTGGATCATGCTAAGAAAACATAGGATATTCTTAGTGCATCTCAGGGAGGCACCAAGAAGGCACGATATTTTGGTGAGTTCAGGAGTCAAACCTCTCGAGGCAAAAATTTTAGAGGTTCTCATGGATACTATAGTAGGATAGTGCAGGCGGCATTATAGAGTTCAGGTGGTGGACCTTCTAGTCCAGCAGTTCAGGGTGGTCGTTCAGGCCTAGTTGTACCTTCTCCTATTGAGGCTAGTCGCAGAGGTTGTTATGTGTGTGATGATATTAGCCATGTGGCTAAGGAATGTTCTTGTCGCGTGTTTAGAGATAACCTTATTTCAGCTGTGAGAGGTAGGTGTTCTACCAAAGGTACTAGAGGTAGAGATGGTAGAGCCTGTGTTGGTGGTTATGGGGCCACTCAGCCAGATGGTAGTCATGGATAGTGCTACGCTATATTAGTCAGATTTGAGGCGGACGCTTTAGATGTTGTGATTGCAGATACCGTTCCATTTGTTTCATACTTGCATGTTATTATTTGATCCTGGATCGAATTTCTTCTATGTGTCTGTATATTTTTATTCGGGTTTTGATTCTGCTAGGGAGCCTCTTGCCATGTCTATTCATGTATCTACCTTGGTAGGTGATTCCTTAGTGGTGGATCGAGTATACCGATCTTGTGTTGTGACTTTTGCCGGACGTGAAACTTTAGTAGACTTGCTTGTGCTAGATATGGTCGATTTTGATGTTATTTTGGATATGAATTGTTTGGCTCCTTATCACGTTGTCTTAGATTGTTTTGCTAGGACTATGACTTTAGCTTTAGTTGGTGTGACAAGGATAGCTTAGAAAGGGTACACTTAATTCGGGTCCTAAGAGGGTTATATCTTATGTCCAGGCTCATAAATTGGTTAAGAAGGGATGTTTATCTTACTTGGCCCATATTCGTGACACAAGCATTATTTCACCTTCTTTCTTGGATTCTGTCCGTATTGCCAGTGAGTTTATGGAGGTGTTCCCTACGGACATTCCTAGTATGCCTTCGAATTGAGATATTGATTTTATTATTGATGTTCAGTCGGGCACCGAGCCCATTTCTATTTCTCCTTATAGGATGGCCCTAACAGAGTTGAAAGGAACTGAATGATCAGTTATAGGAGTTGTTGGATAAGGGATTTATTCGACCTAGTATTTTACCATGGGGTGCGTCTGTCTTCTATGTAAAGAGAAAGGATAGGTCTATGCAGATATATATTGATTATCGATAGTTAAACAAAGTGATGGTTAAGAATAAGTATCCTCTTCCTCGCATTGATGATTTGTTTGACCAGCTTCAGGGCTCTGTGGTGTTTTTGAGGATTAGAGCTTTGGATATTTCAAAAATTACTTTTCAGACTCGATATGGTCATTATAAGTTCTTGGTCATGTCTTTTGGGTTGACCAATTCCCCTGCCTTGTTCATGGAGTTGATGAATAAGTATTTCGACCGTATATTGGCTCCTTTATTATGGTATTTATAGATGATATCTTGGTTTATTCCAAGAGTGAGGTTGAGCAAGAGGAGCATTTGTGGATTATGCTTTAGAGATTAAGGGATGAGAAGTTGTTTGCTAAGTTCTCTAAGTGTGAGTTTTGGTTAATGTCTATTTTCTTTTTTGGGTCATGTGGTGACTAAGGAAGGTATTATGGTTGATCCAGCTAAGGTTGTAGCGGTTCATGATTTGTTTACTTCAGCTTCTATATTAGCTTTGCCTAAGGAGGGCGTGGGCTTTATTGTCTTTTATGATGCTTCAGGTGTTGGGTTAGGTGATGTGTTGATGCAGGAGGGCAAGGTTATTATTTATGCATCTCATCAATTGAATCCTCATGAGAGGAATTATCCTACCCATGATTTGGAGTTGTACACAGTTGTGTTTGCCTTAAAGTTTTGGAGGCACTGCTTTTATGGATTCCATTATGAGATCTTCTCAGATCATCGTAGCCTTTTGTACTTCTTTATCAGTGAGATATTCTTAGGAGGCAGCGTCGTTGGCTTGAGTTGCTTAAGGATTATGACTTGACTATTATCTACCATTAGGGTAAGGCTAATGTGATTGTTGATACCTTGAGCTAGAAGTCGGCTAGCATGGGTAGCTTGGTGTATCTTTGACTTAGGAGAGGTCATTGGCCTTGGAGGTTCAGCCTTTAGCTAATCTGATGGTCAGGTTTGATATTTCAACACCAGGACATGTTTTGGCACTTGTGGATGCTAGACCCTCTTTGATGGAACAGATTCGAGCTCATTAGTTTGACGATGTTGGGTTGAGGTTGATTCAAGATAAGATGTTGAGTGGAGAGTCTAAGGAAGCCTCACCTAATTCAGATAAAGTTTTGAGGATTGAGGGCTGAGTTTGTATACCGAGAGTGGTGATCGAATTAGGTTGATCTTGGAAGAGGCCCATTGTTCTAGATATTCCATACATCCAGGTGTGACTAAGATGTATCGTGATTTAAGACAGCACTACTGGTGGGATGGTATGAGGTTAGATATAGCAGATTTTGTGTCTCGTTGCCTGTGTTGTCAGCAGGTGTAGGCCGAGCATATGAGATTTGGTGGTTTACTTCAGAGGTTACCCATTCCTGAGTGGAAGTGAGAACGCATCACTATGGACTTTGTGACTGGTTTTCCGCGTACATCTTATGGTTCTGATAGTGTTTGGGTTATCATGGATCGATCGACCAGGTCAGCTTATTTTATTTTGGTTCAGGTCTCAGTTAGTGGTAAGAGGTTTGCCCGTATCTACATTCGTGAGATTGTGCGTCTGCAAGGTGTGCCGGTGTCCATTATTTCAGATTGAGGTCCTGTGTTCACATCTCACTTTTGGAAGACTTTTCAGGATGAGTTAGGTACTCGAGTGGATCTTAGTTCCGCGTTTCACCCCAGACTGATGGCCAATCAGAATGGACTATCCAGGTTTTAGAATAAGCTCCGTGCGTGCGTGATGGATTTTGGTGGCCAGTGGGAGCAGCATTTGGCTTTAGCATAGTTTGCACATAGTAATAGCTACCATTCCTGCATTGATATGGCTCCTTTTGAGGCATTGTATGGTAGGCGCTGCCGCTCTCCAGTAGGTTGGTTTGATGTTTCAGAGGTAAGACCTCGAGGTACGGACTTACTTCGTGATCTTTGGATAGGGTCCGGGTCATTCAGGATAGACTTAGAGCGACCCAAAGTAGGCAGAAGTGTTATGCTGATCGTAGATTTTGTGTCTTGAGTTTTGGTATTAGTGATCGTATTTTCCTTTGAGTTTTACCCATGAAGGGTGTGATGAAGTTTGGGAAGAGGGGCAAGCTTAGCCCCAGGTATATTGATCCGTTTGAGATTTTTTGGACTATTGGTGATGTGGTTTATGAGTTGGCTTTGCCCCTTGATCTATCTATTGTTCATCCAGTTTTCATGTTTTATGCTTCATTGTTATATTCTTGACAAGTCTTATGTCATTCGTTGGGATTCAGTTCAGTTAGATGAGCGGTTGTTGTTTGTTGAGGAGCCAGTTTCCATTTTAGCTAGGGAAGTTAGGCAGTTGCGCTCTAAAGTGATCCTTGTGGTTCAGGTCCAGTGGCAACTTTGACCTATAGATATGACTACTTGGGAGATTAAGTCTGATATGCGTAGATCCTATCTCTAGCTTTTCATTGATTCAGGTATTTCCTTGCCTTAGTTCGAGGATGAACTAGATTTTTAGTGGTGGACGATGCAACGACCTAAAAATTTGATGAAATATGTGAAATTTGTGATTTTGTATGATTTGACTGATTTACCCCTCTCCGTAGTTACATTATGGTATTTCTAGGTTGTGGGAGTGGTTGACATGATTTTTGATGCATTTTGGCATCATTTATGCAATATTATGGTTTTTGATGGCTTCGAGAGCCTTATTTTGGACTTATATGGTTATATTTTGATCTGTACGACCAATGACCGAACCTACGACCAATAACCGAACGGCTTGCGCCAGCAACTCCGGAATATCGATTTTAGGCTAGGTAGACCTTTGGTTCGGGTCCTGGTTCACCCGAGCTCATTTCGACCTATTGATCGGAAAGTTGGAAAATTTGAAATATGGGTGTAGGACCCACATTAGATTGAAATGACCTTGGATGGAAAATCCGACTTCTCCAGCAGATCTGGAATGTCGATTTTAGTGTGTTAGCATGTTTGTTATGATTTTACAGCTTTTAAATCTCATTTCGACCCTCGGTTTTTAAAATTGTGATTTCGGGTTTCGAAGCTTGGTATGAGGATTGGATGTTTGGGAGTGGAGTTTGGTACTGAGGTTGGGCATTTGAGTGTAGAGCTAGGTATTAGGGGTGGGCATAGAACACGTGCTGAAGGTTGGGTGACGGCGGAGAAGATAAAACATTTCTAGAGTTGAACCTTTTTTTCGTTTTTGCAATAGAATTAGCAGAAATCACACCTACATCTTCCTTTTTCTTCTTCGAGAACATGACAGTCCTAGACGAAGTCGGGGTTTTGGCAATTTTCCCTGTCCGAATACCTTCTTCCAATGATTCTCCTATTTTTGCCAAATCATCAAAAGTTCCCCTAACAGCGGACACTTCCTGGAATAATATTCTCCTTCTTGAGCGCGAGAGAACACGGATACCATTTCCTTCTCGGACATGGGGGGTTGCACTTTGCGGCTTCTTTCCTCCAACGAAAAGCATAGTCTCGAAAACTCTCAACATTCCTCTATTTGATCCGATCTAGTGAATATCGGTCTGGGACTATTTCAATGTTGAATGCGAACCGGTCAAGGAAACCCTTGGCTAATGCTTTCCAACCAGTCCACCTTTTCAGCTCCTGAGACATGAACCACTCCAAGGCTTCAGCACTCAAACTTCGACTGAATAGGCACATCAATAAAGCCTCATTTTTCCCTATCCCTACCAGTTGCTCACAATACCTTCTTAGATGGGCCATTGGATTTCTCGTACTGTCAAACATCTTAAACTTAGAGACTTTGTACCCATCTGGTAGGTCTACTCCCGGATGAACACATAAATCGTCATACCCCAAACCGTCGTGGTCCCTGGCTCCATGAGACTATTTGATCCTCATGATCTCTTCATTTATAGATAGCATATTCCTTTCATGCTGGGTTCTCCACTCTTTCTCCTTCTCCTCATAATGGTCCATCTCGGGGTTAGGAAGGGGTTCATAAATATCAGGGGATATGATGGCTTGAGGGGGATTTGGAAGAAAGGCTTGATTTTATGGAAGAAAGGAACTTGGTTGGTAAGTGGGGAGGATATTTTAGAAATTGGAAAGGTTCTGTGGACTTTGTGAGTTGTTTGGCGGAATATGAGAAGGATTCTGAAAGTTTGGCGGAATATGAGAAGGATTCTGCGGATATGGAAATGAATTTGGTGGATTCAAAGGTAGGTTTGACGTATTTTATGGATTTGGGAGTGAATCTTGCGGATTTAGGAATGCGTTTTGTTGATTTGAGAATGTATTTTGAGGATTTGGAAAACAAACATTGCCTGAAGAAATGAGCACATAAAACAAACGCACATAAGCACATAAAACAGTTATATCACACAACAACATTATAATAACGCGTATCCTAGCTGGGGTGACCCTTTTTGAGCCAAGGGTTCAGGCCTAACGATTTTTGAAGAAAATATATGCTTCCTCAAAGTCAATCCATTAACCCCCCCAACTTATATAGGCATGAGAAAGGGCATAAATTCCTACAAAATATAACGAAAAAAGGGATAAAATCTTTAGAGAAAAAGGGAAATAACATCAAAGAAGATAAGTTCCCGCGTAGGGGAAATAGAAAAACTAGCTACTGGAGGCTCCTTCGTCTTCCTTTTCCTTCTTTGCCTTGTTTACCTCCTGTGCTATTTGATACCTATTGATGATAAGATGACTCCCGCATAATTTTGCCTTACAGTCGTAAGTCATTTTCCCTATACTATGTAGTTGGGAGGCCATGCTATCATCCAAATCGATTAGACATTGCCTGGCATCATCAGCTTCTTGCCTAGCTCTTTTCAATTCTTCCCTCAACATACATATGGTTAAAGCGTCCTCCATGTGTATCTGTCGGAGCGCGATTTCACTTTTCTGGAACTCATTTTGTAGCCTGTGGAGAGGAATTTGATGCTCGGATTCTACATCCACAACCCGAGTGGGCATATTTGGTCCCAGAATCAATGCTCCGACGAGACTCTTTTTCAACCACTCCTTGTAAGTGTCGCTGACTTCAGGGTCATGCTCTATACGGAAAGTCACTTTCGTCCACCTTCTTCTTCTCCATCCATTTACCATGCCGTCTTTGAGCGGAGACTCAATTTCATCGTATTCGGTGAAAAACCTAAGCATGGAATCTATTTGTGGTGCCTCCTGCTTGATCTCGAATTGCCTAAGAACTCTACCAGGATTGTAAGGACGGGTCCCCCTGAGACCGGGAAGCACTAGGAAAGGCCATTTGCCCCCTCGAATGGTGTATTTCCTTAAATGAAGAGAGTTAATGGACCATTGCACATCATCGTCTCTTAATTCCCCGAAAGTCTTAAACCAAAATTCGTGAGATGCTTCCCTTTTGAACTTGTGTAGAAACAACCACATGTCGTGGGAAGCCAGTATATCCACCCTTGTTTTATGATCAGGTTGTACCGTTCTCGAATCCTTTACCAAATGCTTCATCATCCACCATTGTAATATGAGATTGCAACCTTGAAAGAAATAATTTTTGACTTGACACCTTACTAAGGCTCGATATATGTCGGCGACAATCATGGGAGCTAAATTATGGAATACCTTGGTAGAATCGTAATCTACTCCAAAGAAAAGTGCACGAGCCACCGTAACAACCCTTGGATGAATTGTGCTATTTTCCCCCTGTGGGAACACCATGGTTCAGAGTAGACTTACCGCAAACGCAAAGGCTCTCATCTCCTTCCATTTTTCTTTGGACTCAAATTTATGTCCAAATTTGTGGAAGGCATTAAATCTTCCAAATCGACGATACAACTCCCAAAAAGTGATATTTGCTCCATCACATTCCCCTAGCTAGGTGTCGTCATCAGTTAAAAATGCCTCTTTGATTGTTTGACGGTCCCATACGGCAGGAACTAAAATGTTCTTATCAGTTTTTTACTATCTCTTGAAACACATTTCAATACTCTCATAGCAAATTAACACTTCTTCAATGGTAGAAGTCAATTCCACATCCCCGAAGCGAAACACCATATTCTGATCATCCCAAAAAGTGGTAAGCACGTGGATCATTTCGGGCCAAACATCCATTTCGATCAATGAAGGCAGGTGTCCGATGTGTGTTCTAACAATTTTTCTCTCTTCTGCGCTCATATAGTCCCACCATAGTTTCAGGTAATCGTCGGGTTTAGTAACCATCTTGAACTTCTCGCGGGAATGCGATTGATCCATATCTACACGAAAGCAAACAAAGATGAGCCTTCCCCCATCCCCCAAAGGGTAATGGATTAAATTAGACAAGCATATATTTCTTCAACACATAAATATGATTCGTCTGTAATTGACTCGAGGTCAATAGACACAGGACAGGTTTTCTAATGGGCCCAATACCCCGCTCGGGTATTGGGTCGTCCTAGGCTCATGTCTGAAATAGGGTTTTGGTTTCGCTCTATCCTAGGTACCTAGAGTGGGTTTGAACACTGGTTCTCAAGCGGACAACTTGAGTTTGAAAATATAAACAGCCATCAGACGACTCACGTGCTAATAAACTATTTGTATTTCCAACAGATTTTTGGAATTGATCAATAAGGGTCGGGATACCCACGAAACCCCAAAATAGTTTATATAATACAGGAATATGCCATGAGTGCGATAGTTAAACTTTACAGAATTGAAATATATAAACACATAAACATTTAATCAAAAGACGAAATCAAACATTTGATTAGAACCTAGTTTGAAAAATCCCCAGTAGAGTCACCATTTCTGTTTTGCGAAGAAATTTTGACTTTTGAAAGAGAGTCGCCACTTAATTTTGAAAAGGAATTAAGAAACCTTTAGAGAGTTACTTCAAACGATCCAAAATAGAAAAATCATTTAAGTTAAGAGATTTTGAGTAAGCGGTTCTTATTAACGTTTTAGGAAGGTGTTAGACACCTAAAATGTCCGCTAACTTGCGGTTATCCGGACTGTTTGAAAATCGTCTTTGATTAACTTCTAAAAGATTAATTTGTTGAAAAGTGATTGGTTTTTAGAAAGGATTTGTGTAAAACAATTTTAGGCGACTTAATAAGGATTTTAACTAAGTCTACACAAATGAAATAAACAAGTAAACACATAAACGGGGAAAGGGAGGAGAAAGTAAATGATTTAGGCCATTGAGCCCAAACTAACAAAACCTGTCCTAATCTAATTGGGCCTTTGACTCGTTTCACCTGTTCTAATCTAGTTTTCAAGCCCTTGGCTCGAGTCTCGCTCCACCTGCATTAAGTACAACTTTGTCTTCGAGGCCGAAATAAATAATTAAAGAAATACATAAATAAATACGGCAACCATAAATAAATAACGATGACAAATGAATAAATAGAAATGAGACTCGGGTCTCGTCATCGCTTCAAGAATGAGACTTTAATCCGTTTTCCTTATCTCAACTCCTTGTGTCCATATGCTATGTGATCGGCTTTCATTGTCTTCTAGAAAGTGGGCCTCAATGGCCTGTTGCGTAATGCAAGAAAAAGGAGTCTGATTGGACTCCCGAGTGAGTTCATGCAAAGAAGAAAAAAAGTGAAGAAATTAGTACCTATTCAAGTGATACAAAAGGCAAAACTTGTCTTCCTAACATAACATAAATATTAACTCATGTGATAAGAAAGAAAGTAAGAACTAAGCCATCGGGTTCCTACTAAGGCAACATTAGTGGTGATTCAGCACCCAAATTATGGCAGATAAGAAACATGGCAAGAAGAAATCGATAAGATGAGTAAATGGTGCGATGAATAATAATAAAAATAATAAGAGGAACAAAAATTAGATCATAGACAGAAGGATACCGGGAAAGAAAACTGCAACTGAAGAAATGAGTTTGAACAATTTTTCAATTAAGCAAAGACAAAACTTCGACCACCAAAGAAATGCAAAGATTTAACAAAATTATAGAACTGCACCAAGGAAAATTCCACCAAAGTTTTCTTAAAGGTAACTAAGGAACTAGAACACGTGTTACAAATTGACACTTATTGTCACCATTACTATTATTATTATTTGAAACAAAATTATCAAGAGAATTTGAGAACTTGCATGTAAACTAGAAAGTCATTGATAGTACAAACTAAAAAAAATCGTCCTTTACCCACACGAAGATCATGTATACTGAGTCAAAGCTGAGTGAGAAGACAAAATTTGCACATAACATATGGGAAATGTAATCAATAAATCAAATTGAAGGTCGTAGGGTCTCCCGATATTGGAAAATAAAAGTAATATCAATCAAGGTTTGAGCAAACTAGCAACAAAATGGAAGGAGGACCACATTGATGTTCGACAGACAATGGTAAGGGTCAACACAAACTTTCTAGTTTTGCCGTGCACAACTAATTATTTCAACATTAAAATCTCATAGCCAAATAGGATTTTTACAGAAAAGTCACGCGAACACTTTATTAGGGTGATTTGGGTAAAAGAAACCATTTTATTTCTCAATATGATTAAACGTGTCAATCTATAATCTATTGGTCATTAAAAATCCGACCTCACACCATGCCTGGGTATGCAATCCATTAATACACTATGAGCGTTGAATCGGAGAAGTAGGCAAACTATTTCCTAGCATGTAATCACTTAGATAAACTTGGAGACATTTAGACAAGGCACGAGCAAAAGTCCAAATGGAAAACTTTCGTCATACTATGACAAAATGGGCTGGCCAACTACAACAAAGCGCCATAAATCTGAATGGTCAAAGCATGAAACTTTAACATAAAATCAACCACAACAAGATATCATCAACCCAAAAAAAATATTAAATTAAATCAAAGCATGGAACTATACCAGTTGATTCAAAACATCATTAGCCCAAAACTGTTAAACAATATTCAAAGCAAGAAACTTTACTGCGAAACCAGCTTATCAAGATATTAGCAGCCCGAAACGAAATAAAAACATGGTAATTTATTCATGATACTGGAATTCAAGATACAGGCAGTAGTTAACAATATCAAGATTAAATGACAAAATTGATGTCGAGGCAGAGATAACAGAAATCACCCATCAAATGACTCAAAACGAGCATTAATCCAACATAACAATAATCCAACACTTGCTTCATTCAAAGAAACCTATATCCTTTAAGGCCTCTATAGCAAACAACCCAACCTCATTCACCGATAAACAAATAACGACTTCTAAGAAGAAACAGGGTTTAAGAATAAAACAATAAATTAAAAGAGGCGAGGGTAAGTTTACCTCCTTCGTGGCAGAAAAATGGGACGACGAGCAATCAGCAGAAATGTTACCACTGGGATTTGAGGTTATCTACTCAGGAATTTCTAATTGATCGACCAGCTTCCCAAAAAGGAAGAACGAAAGAGGAATTTTTCACAGTTTAGACCCCGCTGTTCGAACCAAACTCTCAAAAATTCTTCAATTTTTTTGGGGAACCCTAGAATTTCTAACCTTCATTTTTTTCTCCCCATAGAAATTTCAAAGCCTAAAATCTCTCAGAAACAAAATTTGAAACTCCCATAGTTTTTCTAAATACAAATTCTTTCTCCGTTTTTCTTCCCAAAAACCCTAAAATTGCTAACCCTCCTATCTCGATCCCCCTTTTTCCTGCTTTTAGAAGAACTATTCCCAAATAACCCAGAAGGAAAAAAAGAGAGAAAACCCTAAAAAAAATCCCCCCAAAAATAGTGACCCAAGAGGTCTTTTATAGATGAGACAATTGGTGGGCATTTTGGGACTTAAACCGTAGGATATTTGGAATTTAAAATTCCCCATTCCCCCTCCAGTTTGAGATTTTATCAAAAAACATATCCATTTTTGGATTATCCTCCCCCGAAATTGAAATGGTGGACCAATACCATTTGAGCAAAATGAATTATCTCCCCCAACCAATAGAAATTAACCAAATACATACTAGATTAATACAATTATCCCAAAATTTGTAGAATTGAAACGTTGAGAGGCCATATTTGCCCTATTCTAGAAGATTCGAGCATCCTCTTCATACAAATCAGCTGGGGTCGCATGTGACGCGTAACAGAGAAAAAAATGGGTTAATTTTGGTCACTGGGTTTGCGGGTATGGGTCGGATTGATGGGTCCTTGTTGCTGTTGTCGATCAATATTGTTGAGGCATGTTGAAGGCTGGTTGTATACATATTTTGTACGCGTTGTTGTTGTTTGCTGTTATGTTAAAGAAAGAGCAAGAGATGGGCTGGGTTGTTTTTGGTTGGAGTGGGCTTGGGGTCACTGAATGTTGTTGGGCCGTGTATTAATTATTGTTATAGTTGGCTGGTGGTCGGCCCAAAAATAAAAAGGGCTGCTGGTGGATGGTTTGCTTTTGGGCCTGGGTATTGGGTTTCAATTTGGGTCAAATGAGTAGAGGATTTCGAGAATTAGGATTCTGATTTTGGATTACAATTTAGGCAATCAAATTTAAATTCTAGCCAAATTGAATACCAATTGGTCAATTGCATTTACAATTGGGGCCAATTTGATTTCAATTAGAGTCAAATTTGATAAATTGACAAAATCAAATCAAAATTCAATACGAATTAACACCTTGTTTAATCCTGAGCTTCTTGATTTAATAAAATCAAACATATATTTATCCAAATAAATTATTTTTGAGATTAAATCAAGACTTCAACCATTTATTTCAAGATGAACCTTGATTAAATCCCGATATTTCATAAAATAAATACTTAAGGAACAACATTATATAATCTTGTATAACTGAACATGAAAATATTTAATTGCTACTTAAACTGACCAATTTACCCAAATAAATACTTTGAAAATCCTTTATTTGGATAATCTTGCGCATTATTTGATGTTGGATACGAGGTGACTTACAGATATCCTTTGAATTTCTAGCTTTTAGGTAATTCTGTACATTATCCGACTTTAGATAAGAGATGGCTTACAGATATCCCTCCAATCACTAGCTTTCAGGTGTTCCTGCACATCATCCAACCTTGGATACAATGTGACTTATAGATAATTCCTCAAATTGTTAGTCTTTGGGTAATCCTGCACATAATCGATCTTAGATATGACACTGATTATAGAGAACCCTTTGACGTACCAATTTGATAATCTTGCATATTCTCTGGTAAGAATTTAGTTGCGACTTATGGATAACCTTTGAACTATCGACTTTTGGGTGATCTTGCACACTATCCGATTAGGATGTTGTCGTGGCTTACGGATGACCTACAGGCTATCAACTCATAGGTGATATTGCACACTATTCTGTTTTAAATAATATGACTTATAGATGACCCTCAAATTATCAAATTCCAGGAAACCTTATATATCATTCATCCTTAGATAATAACTTAAAGGCGTTCCTTCAAATCGTGTGCTCTCGATGTATTTAGATATTGATTCATGAAAAGATGATGATATCCTCGATGCCAGCATTGTGTCTAGCGTGTCAATAGATATATTAAATGCTGATGATCTCCTCTACGCCAGCGTTGTGTCTAGCGCATCAACAGATATTAAATAATGCTGATATCCTCGACGCCAGCGTTTCTATCTAGCGCGTTCATAGATATTGAATGCCTTCTAGGACGATGGTATGAGATGGCCTTTGCGGTAATGATATGCGATTGACCTGGCAGCAATGATATGTAAAGGCCTTTGCGGAAATAATATGTAATAGCCTTTGCGGCAATGATATGCAATGGCCCTTGCGGCAATGATATATAATGGACTTCGCGGCAATAATATATAATGGCCTTTGCGACAATGATATGTAATAGCCTTTGCGGCAATGATATGTAATGACCTTTGTGGCAATGATATGCAATGGCCTTTGCAACAATGATATGTAATGGCCTTTTCGGCAATGATAAAATAATTTTACCTGGCTTCATTCGTCAGTGTCCTACTTTCTACATGTACCTGTACTCAAGGTAGACGATTAGTAAACACAAAGTCGCTTTTACTAGCGACAATTTTTAGGAAACTTCTAAATATAATATTTGTAAAGAAGACAAAGAGCTTTTGCTTGTCGCCTACGATCTCAAGAAATGAGATGGACAAATCAAAAGGTCCTCAATAAATAGGCATTAAACCTATTTTTAGGGCTATCCTAAAATACCGTTCTTGGGTATTAATGCTTTATTGTGGCTCCGACTTTGCTCGGAGATTTTTGAAAGAGACCCTCATTTTGTATAATGAACCCTACATCCACTAAAAATGATTAGTTTGAATAAATTACTCCGTGTTGACCTTCTTCGATCCTTGATTTTCTCCTTGCCATTTCTTGGGCATTCCACCATATCGGGACTTCCACCTTGATACTCCATCCCAAATGATATCTAGGCAAGTATTAAATAAGTTAGTCGTAAGATTTTTGAAAATAGTCTTAAATTTTTGAAAATAATTTTGAAAACTTCTATAAAACTTTAGAAAATCTCTGCCAGCCATGTCATGTACTAGCTCAACGAACGTCTTCTTTGTGGTTTTGACTATGTCCGATGGATGGTTTCCAAAACTCATGATCATTGTTGGAGGACTTCTTCAAGTAGTTCTATCATAGCAAAAAATTTAGTCTACCTAGACTTTGTTACAGTTGGTGGCTTCCAAAGCTTGACTTTAACCTCTGGTGCTGGGAAATTTGGAATATGTTCCGGCATTTGGTGAAAATTTTGAGGTCTTCCTCAAAATTTCTGCCCCAGTTTAAAGTTGTTTGAGATGATACCAATCCGAGTGGATCTGAAGTCTTTGCTGATCGTCATTCTCTTTATTGGATGTCGATCTTCTTTTATGAATTTTTGAGATTCCTTCTCGAAAATTTTGCCCCAGTTTCCATTTCCTGGGGTTATATGACCGAGCCATTGGGGCACCTACGTATCCCGTTGAAGCAGGAATCAGGTCAAACGTATCTCAGGACTACGCTAGGGATATACAAAAGAAATTAATGGGTTGACCGAAGCCGACATAGGCCGCCTACGTATACCTTTTATTGGGAATTCAGGTCATCATGTAGTTCATACATAAGAAGGAAATGATGAATCGTCCTAAGGGGTTGATCGAAGCCGACATAGGTCGCCTACGTATCCCATTCTTGGGAATTCAGGTCAAACGTAGTTCGTACATAAAGGGAAAGGGACTCTAGGCAGTTGCGCACTAGAGAACAACATTATTACAAAAGAGATTACAAGTAAATTAAGGAAAAACAAAAATTGGACCGTCTTTTAAACCTAGTATCTCTTTACCGTATCAGAATTGATTGGTTTGGTCCATTCTTGGCCATCCATCTCAGACAAAATCAGAGCTCTTCCAGATAGTACCTTATGAACTAGGTACGGCCCTTGCCAGTTTGGAGCGAACTTACCCTTGTACTCCTCTTGGTGAGGGAATATTCATTTGAGAACCAGTTGCCCTACTTCAAACGTTTGAGCTCTCACCTTCTTGTTAAAGGAATGAACCATCCTGTGTTGATACAGCTGGCCATGACAAATAGCAACCATTCTCTTTTCATCAATCAACATAAGTTGTTCATAGCGAGTGTGTACCCATTTTTCGTTACTCAATCCAGCTTCCTGAATAATCCTTAGGGAGGGTATTTCAACCTCAGCAGGTATCACAGCTTCATTCCCGTAAACCAGTAAATAGGGAGTCACCCTGGTGGAGGTTTGAAAAATTGTACGATATCCCAGCAAAGCATAAGGTAACATCTCATGCCATGATCTATCATTTTCAACCATCTTTCTCAAGATCTTCTTGATATTCTTGTTGGCAGTTTCCACGGCTCAGTTCATTTAGGGATGATATGCAGTCGAGTTGCGATGCACGATTTTGAACTGATCATAAATTTCATTCATCAAGTGATTGTTCAAGTTTGCCCCATTATTGGTAATGATTGATTCTGGCACTCTAAATCGGCAAATCAAGTTACTCCTGATGAAATCTGCAACCACTTTCTTAGTGACGGCTCTGTATAAAGCAGCTTCAACCCACTTAGTAAAGTAATTGATGGCAACCAAAATAAACCTATGCCCATTCGATGTTGATGGCTTTATTGGTCTGATAACGTCCATGCCCCAAGCTACGAAGGGCCAAGGTGAATTCATTGCATGAAGCTCATGTGGAGGCATTCGAATCAAATCTCCGTGTATTTGACATTTTGGATATTTCTGCACATACCTGCTACAATCATTCTCCATAGTCATCCAAAAGTAACCGGTCCTCAGGATCTTTCTATCAAGGGCAAATCCATTTATGTGAGGCCCGCAAACTCCAGCGTGTACTTCTTTTATCAATTTATTGGCTTCCGCAGCGTCGACACATCTCAAGAATCCTAAGTCTGGAGTCCTTCTAAAAAGGATTTCCCCACTTGGAAAATAGTTCTTCGCTAGCCGCCGAATTGTCTTCTTTTGATTGTTACTGGCCTCTTCGGGATATATTCCAGATTCTAAATACCTCTTTATATCATGGTACCAAGTCTTTCCATCAGGCTCCTCTTCAACGTGTGTGCAGTGCGCGGGTTGCTCCTTCAATCTTATTTCCAAAGGATCAATGTAACTCTGATCTGGGTGCTGAATCATGAAAGATATAGTGGCCAAAGTATCAGCAAACTCATTTTGTATCCGTGGGATATGTCTAAAATCAACTTCTTTAAATCTTTCACATAATTCTTGGACCAGCTCTATATAAGGAGTAATCTTGGAATTTTTTACCGCCCATTCTCCCCGTACCTGGTGAATCAGCAAATCTGAATCCCCGATGACTAACAATTTGCGAACACCTATATCAAGTGCCAATTTGAGACCCAAGATGCAAGCCTCATATTCAGCCATGTTATTGGTGCAGGGGAAACACAGCTTTGCAGTTACCGAATAATATTGGCCCGTTTCTGACACCAAAATTGCTCTGATTCCTGAACCTTTAAAGTTGACCGCCCCATCAAAGAATAGCCTCCATCCAGGGTAAATTTTTGTGATATCTTCCCCTACGAACAAAATATCCTCATTTGGGAAGTAAGTTCGAAGTGGCTCGTATTCCTCATCAACCGGATTTTTTGCAAAATGATTTGCTAAAGCTTGCCCCTTGATTGTCTTTTGGGTTACGTACACAATGTCAAACTCACTTAGCAACATTTACCACTTGGCTAAATTTTCTGTAGGCATGGCCTTCTGAAATATATACTTTAATGGATCCATTCTCGAGATGAGGTATGTTGTGTAGGACGACAGATAATGCCTCAACTTTTGTGCTGCCCAAGTCAAAGCACAACATGTCCTTTCTACAAGAGTGTAACGGGCTTCATATGGCGTGAACTTTTTACTCAAGTAGTAAATAGCTTTCTCTTTCCTGCCGGTCTCATCATGTTGCCCAAGGACACATACGAAAGCATTTTCTGTGACTGACAGGTAAAGCAGCAATGGAATTCCTTCTCTTGGCAGTACTAAAATCGGCGATGCAGATAAATATTCCTTGATGCGGTCAAAATCTCTCTGACATTCTTCTGTCCACTCATTCAATGATTTTTTCTTCAGCATCTTGAGAATTGGATCGCATATGATTGTCAACTGAGCGATAAATCGACTAATGTAATTCAAACAACCCATGAAACTCATAACTTCCTTCTTGGTTCTCGACGGTGGAAAGTCCTGAATTGTCTTGATTTTGGATGGGTTTAACTCGATGCCTCTTCTGCTGACTATGAACCCCAGCAACTTCCCTGATGGCACACCGAAAGCACACTTAGAAGGGTTTAACTTCAAACTGTACTTTCTTAATCTATTAAAGAATTTTTCTAGATGGGTCAGATGATCCAAACTCTTGCGGGATTTGATAATTACGTCATCCATGTCTACCTCAATCTCTTTATGGATCATATCATGGAAAATGGTCGTCATAGCCCTCATATATGTGGCACCCGCATTCTTGAGACCAAACGGCATTACCCTATAATGATAGACACCCCCAAAGCATAATAAAAGACGTTTTTTCTATATCTTTATCATCCATCAATATCTGATGATAGCCAGCAAAACAATTAACAAAAGAACGCATTTCATGCCTTGCATAATTATCAATGAGGATATGAATGTTAGGCAATGAAAAATTATCTTTAGGACTGGCTCTATTCAAGTCTCTGTAGTCAACACAAATGCGAATCTTGCCATCCTTCTTTGGCATGGGGACGATGTTGTCTAACCACGTTGGATACTTTGTGACCTCTACTACCTTGGACTGGATTTGTTTCGTCACTTCTTCCTTGATCTTTAGACTTAAGTCTGGCTTGAACTTCCATATTTTTTGCTTGACTGGATCAAACTCAGAATTTATCGGCAACTTATCTAACACAATGTTGGTGCTCAACCCTGGCATATCATCATAGGACCAAGCAAACACGTCAATATATTCCCACAACAGGTGAATGAGCTCTCTCTTTTGTGCTTCCGCTAGGTGGACACTGACCCTTGTTTCTCTGGTTTCATCATGATCTCTGAGGTTGACTGTTTTAGTTTCCTCCAGGTTGGGTTTTTTTCGATTCTCAAACTCCTCCATATCTTCAACTAATTATTTCTCATCACCGTCCTTCCAATCATCATCATTCCCTTTATTTTGTTTGTTTAAACTTTGACATGACATAACATTGGCAGATTTTAAGTTGCTGTTACTGTAAGGGACAAACAAACCAAGTTAGATGATGACAAAATAGTAACAAAATATATGACCAGGAGTATTTTAGAAATAATAGAATTTTCTAAAAAAATGAAGGTCTTTTCATTGAAATTTGAGAGATAATTACAAACCATGGCTCATGACTTAAGCAGATACAAATCTATGCCTTTTTGAAAGCAGTAAAATACGAAAAGAGAGTTTTGAGATATAAAAGGTGGATCACGGGGCCTCCGTCGGATCATCACCAATTTTAAAATTATTAGTAATTGCCCTTTCATCTACCACGACGGGCGATGGGTTATGAGTGGAGTAGAGGTCCAATTTTGCAAGGCCTCCCCTGCTGCCATCTTCTTCAACCCACTGGATTTTGGGAAATCTTCTGATACAACATTGCATCCCTCGAACAAATCTCCTATCCCATCCTAAAGACCATCATCATCTGACACCTCTCGTACAGGAAATAACTAGAACAGGAGTGACAAGGGCCCAAATAAACTTTTCTCTGACTCATCCTCAACCCTATCCTTCCTGGTAGGTTGATATCCTAACCCATACTTAGAGCTTCTCTCTGGGATCGCAATAGGCTCGACAATTCCTTGTAAATTCTTGCCCAAACCTCGACCAGATTTGAACCCATTTCTTAACATCACCATTGCAATCATTTTGTAGACAGAAGGCATTGGTACTTTGAGTGTCAAATCCCTGTCCACAGCTTTGACAATTTCTACTGTATAGAAACTGTAACCTTTTGGAACATCTTTAATCACTGGCACATAACCATTGGGACGATCCACTCAACTTCCTTCTCCTTGGATGACTACTTCATGATCCTCCCAAATGAAGTTCAATAATTGATAAAGGGGTGATGAAACTACCTTTACGTCGTGTATCCATGGTCTTCCCAAAAGCAGGTTATAGCTAGGATGGATATTCATAACATGAAACTTAGTCTTAAACTCAACAGGCCCCATTTGGATGTGTAAATCAATCTCTCCTATGGTATCTCTCTGCCCTCCATCGAATGCTCTCACATTTAGGTGGCTTTGATAAATTTTTCCCAAATCATAGCCCATTTGAACCAACATGGAGAGGGGATAAATATTCACACCAGATCCTTCGTCTATTAATACCTGATTAATTGCATAATCTCGACAAATGATGGTGACATGCATGGCTTTGTTGTGTATCGCCCCTTCAAACGGCAACTCTTCATAACTGAATGATATGCGATGATTCCCCATAATATTTCCTATCATCGCAGCCAGGTTCTCAACACTCATTTCTACGGGAACATATGTTTCATCCAAAACCTTCGACAAAGCTTGTCGGTGGAATTGCGAACTCATTAATAGTGCCAAAATAGAGATTTGGGCTGGTGTCTTCTCTAAATGTTTAACAATTGAGTAATCTTTTGATTGCATACGCCTCCAAAATTCCTCAGTCTCTCCTTCAGTGATTGGCCTTTTCTATGGATCCTTTTTGTTTGTCAATTTCTCAAGGATATAGCATCGTCCTGACTGCGTCATCCCTTGGGCGATAGCGGGCTATACAATGAATTCCTTCCATGATGGAGGAGGGTGTGCCTGACTTGAAGCTGTCATCGCTATAAATGGGCCTTTCTCATTGATACTTAAAGCAGCCACAACCCTCTCTATCTTTCCTACTTCTTTTGCCCCTTTGCGCTTTTCGTAGTTCACCTAGGTAATGGTCTTGCCAGATGCCCATTCCCTCTATTTCAATCATGTTAACTGTAGATCCCCCATGGTTAGGCAATGGATTACTGTTAATATTTAATGTAGGTGCCCGGAGCGTAATGACCTTCTGATCGATTAAATCCTGGATCCTATGTTTCAGGTAGCCACAATCCTCTATATTGTGCCCCGCTGCTCCTGAATGATAGGAATAATTTTAACTTACATTAAAAAATTGAGAGTTGGTATTGACATGTCTGGGCAGTATTGGTTGCAAATGACCAGCATTCTTCAATCTTTCAAACAATTGGGTACGACTTTCAGCTAGTGGGGTGAAGTTTTAGGGAGGTTTCTTTTCGTGGTTTAGACGTTGGGGGTTGTACTGGCTTTGATTTGTAGGAGGAGGTACTTGGTGATAATTTAGAGGCGCTTAGAAATTTGTTTGGATATTTGGAGGAGTGGATTGGAAATAAAACTGATAATTTAGAGGTAGAGCTGGGTATTGGGGAAATATATTTGGTTGTGGAGCTTGGTATGAGGATTGGATGTTTGGGAGTGGAGTTTGGTACTGAGGTTGGGCATTTGAGAGTGGAGCTAGGTATTGGGGGTGGGCGTAGAACACATGCTGAAGGTTGGGTGACGACAGAGAAGATAAAACATTTCTAGAGTTGAACATCTTTTTTATTTTAGCAACAGGATTAGCAGAAATCACACCTACATCTTATCTTTTCTTCTTTGAGAATATGACAGTCCCAGACGATGTCGGGATTTTGGTAATTTTCCCTGTTCGAATACCTTCTTCCAATGATTCTCCTATTTTTACCAAATCTGCAAAAGTTGCCCTGACAGTGGATACCATCCTGGTATAATATTCTTCTTCTTGAGGATGAGAGAACACGGATACCATTTCCTCCTCAGACATGGGGGGGTTGTACTTTAGTGGTTTCTTTCCTCCAACTAAAATCATAGTCTCAAAAGCTCTCAATATTCCTCTGTTTGATCCGATCTACTGAATATCAGTCCGGGACTATTTCAATGTTGAATGTGAACCGGTCAAGGAAACCCTTTGCTAATGCTTTCCAACCAGTCCACCTTTTCGGCTCCTGAGACATGAACCACTCCAATAAATCAGTGCATCAATAACGCCTCGTTTATCCCTATCCCTACCAGTTGCTCATAGTACCTTCTTAGATGGGCCATTGGCTTTCTGGTACCGTCAAACATCTCAAACTTAGGGACTTTGTACCCATCTGGTAGGTCTACTCCTGGGTGAATACATAAATCGTCATACCCCAAACCGTCGTGGTCCCTGGCTCCATGAGACTCTTTGATCCTCATGATCTCTTCATTCATAGCTAGTATATTCCTTTCATGCTGGGTCCTCCACTCTTTCTCTTTCTCCTCGTAATGGTCCATCTCAGGGTTAGGAAGGGGTTCATAAATATCAGGGGATGTGATAGCTTGAGCAGGATTTGGAAGAGAGGCTTGATTTTGCAGAAAAAAAGAACTTGGTTGGTAAGTGGGGAGGATATTTTGGAAATTGGAAAGGTTCTGTGGACTTTGTGAGTAGTTTGGCGGAATATGAGAAGGATTCTGCGGATTTGGAAATGAATTTGGTGGATTCAAAGGTAGGTTTGACGTATTTTATGGATTTGGGAGTGAATCTTGCAGATTTAGAAATGCGTTTTGTTGATTTGAGAATATGTTTTGGGAATTTGGAAATGGATTTGAAGATGGGTTCTATGGGGTTATAGATGGATTTTGTGGATGGTAGGCGTCTAGGTTATTTTCACGATTAGTAGTTTGGACAAATGGAGGAGCGGAGATGGATGATACGTTATTTGGCTGATCCCCGAGAATAGGTGTGCTGAGGGGAGGGATTTGGAGTAGAGTCCCGTGTTCTCCAAGAGCGGGGGCATTGACGGTGATGGCCAAGTTATCCAAATTTCGAGTGCAATTTATTTCCTCCTGAAGCATTTCTAACTTTCTTGCAAGTTTCGCAATCATTTCATTCTGTTCCGCTATCACATTATCCTGGATAGTCAGTGCGCTTTCTTCGTCATTTCCTGTCATTTTTGAATGATGGTCAGAGAATGGGATTTTATGCACTTTTGATCGGGTGAAGTAGGGATGTTCTGCCAGCTTATATTAACACGGAGTAATTTCTATTATCTGTAAAGTAAAACAACTCAAAGGCAGATATGTTAGTCTCCGTATATGATAAGTAATGCAAAATATTGGACAGAAAATAACCACATAAAGTTGTTTGAGTCATAGCCAAATTCATCCATAGGACATAGTGGATAAACTTGCCTTTGATCCAAACAAACTCACATAATCACATAAAATAGTTATATCACACAACAGTATTATAATAACGCGTATCCTAGCTGGGGTGACCCTTTTTGAGCCAAGGGTTCAGGCCTAACGATTTTTGAAGAAAATATATGCTTCCTCGAAGTCAATCCATTTAACCCCAACTTATATAGGCACGAAAAAGGGCATAAATGCCTACAAAAGATAACAAAAAAAGGGATACAATCTTTAGGGAAAAAGGGAAATAACATGAAAAAAGATAAGTTCCCACACAGGGGAAATAGAAAAATTAGCTACTGGAGGCTCATTCGTCTGCCTTTGCCTTGTTTACCTCCTGTGCTATTTGATACCTATTAATGATAAGATGACTCCCGCATAATTGTGCCTTACAGTCGTAAGTTATTTTCCCTATACTATCGAGTTGGGAGGCCATGCTATCATCCAAATTGATTAGACATTGCCTGGCATTATCAGCTTCTTGCCTAGCTCTTTTCAATTCTTCCCTCAATATAGGTATGGTTAAAGCGTCCTCCATGTGTATCTGCCGGTAAGCGATTTCACTTTTCTGGAACTCATCTTGTAGCCTGTGGAGTCGAATTTGATGCTACGTTTCTACATCCACAACCTGAGTGGGCACATTTGGTCCCGAAATCAATGCTCCGACGAGACTCTTTTTCAACCACTCCTTATAAGTATCGCTGACTTCAGGGTCATGCTCTATACGGAAAGTCACTTTCGTTCACCTTCTTCTTCTCCATCCATTTACCATGCTGTCTTTGAGCAGAGACTCACTTTCATCATATTCAGTGAAAAAACTAAGCATGGAATCTATTTGTGGTGCCTCCTACTTGATCTCGAATTGCCTAAGTACTCTGCCAGGATTGTAAGGACGGGTCCCCCTGAGACCGGGAAGCACTAGGAAAGGCCACTTGCCCCCTCGAATGGTTTATTTCCCAAAATGAAGAGAGTTAATGAACCATTGCAAATCGCCATCTCTTAATTCCCCGAAAGTCTTAAACCAAAATTCGTGAGATGCTTCCCTTTTGAACTTGTGTAGAAACAACCACATGTCGTGCGAAGCCAACATATCCACCCTTGTTTTATGATCAGGTTGTACCGTTCTCGAATTCTTTACCAAATGCTTAATCATCCACCATTGAAATATGAGGTTGCAACCTTGAAAGAAGCGATTTTCGACTTGAAACCTTCCCAAGGCTCGATATATGTCGGCGACAATCATGGGAGCTAAATTGTGGAATACCTTGGTAGAATCATAATCTACTCCAAAGAAAAGTGCATGAGCCACCGTAACAACCCTTGGATGAATTGTGTCATTTTCCCCCTGTAGGAACACCATGGTTCCGAGTAGACCTACCGCAAATGCAAAGGCTCTCATCTCATTCCATTTTGTTTCGGACTCAAACTTATGTCCAAATTTGTAGAAGGCATTGAATCTTCCAAACCGATGATACAACTCCCGAAAAGTGATATTTTTTCCTTCACGTTTCCCTAGCCAGGTGTCGTCGTCAGTTAAAAATGCCTCTTTAATTGTTTGACGGTCCCACACGGCAGGAACTAAAATGTTCTTATCAGGTTTTTACTATCTCTTGAAACACATTTCAATACTCTCATAGCAAATTAACACTTCTTTGATGGTAGGAGTCAATTCCATATCCCCAAAGCGAAACACCATATTCTGATCATCCCAAAAAGTGGTAAGTACGTGGATTATTTCGGGCCAAGCATCCATTTCGATCAATGAAGGCAGGTGTCTGATGTGTGTTCTAATAATTTTTCTGTCTTCTACGCTCATATAGTCCCACCATAGTTTCAAGTAATCGTCGGGTTTAGTAACCATCTTGAACTTCTCGCGGGAATGCAATTGAGCCATATCTACCCGAAAGCAAACAAAGATGAGCCTTCCACCGCCCCCCAAAGGGTAATGGATTGAATTAGACAAGCATATATTTCTTCAACACATAAATATGATTCGTTTGTAATTGACTCGGGGTCAATAGACGCAGGACAGGTTTTCTAATGGGCCCAATACCCCTCTCGAGTATTGGGTCGTCCTAGGCTCATGCCTGAAATAGGGTTTTGGTTTTGCTCTATCCTAGGTACCTAGAGTGGGTATGAACACTAGTTCTTAAGCGGACAACTTGAGTTTGAAAATACAAACAGCCATCAGATGACTCACGTGCTAATAAACTATTTGTATTTCCAACAGATTTTTGGAACTGATCAATAAGGGTCGGGATACCCACGAAACCCCAAAATAGTTTATATAATGCAGGAATATGCCATGAGCGTGATAGTTAAACTTTACAGAATCGAACATATAAACACATAAACATTTAATCAAAAGACGAAATCAAATATTTGGTTAGAACCTAGTTTGAAAAATCCCCAGCAGAGTCGTCATTTCTGTTTTGCGGAGAATTTTTTACTTTAGAATGAGAGTCGCCACTTAATTTTGAAAAGAAATTAAGAAACCTTTACAGAGTTACTTCAAATGATCCAAAATAGAAAAATCATTCAAGTTAAGAGATTCTGAGTAAGCGGTTCTTATTAACGTTTTAGGAAGGTGTTAGGAACCTAAAACGTCCGCTAACTTGCGGTTATCCGGACTATTTGAAAATCGTCTTTGTTTAACTTCTAAAAGATTAATTTGTTGAAAAGTGATTGGTTTTTAGAAAGGATTTGTGTAAAACAATTTTAGGCGACTTAATAGGGATTTTAACTAAGTCTACACAAATGAAATAAACAAGTAAACACATAAACGGGGAAAGGGAGGAGAAAGTAAATGATTTAGGCCATTGGGCCCAAACCAACAAAACCTGTCCTAATCTAATTGGGCCTTTGACCCGTTTCACCTGTCCTAATCTAGTTTTCGAGCCCTTAGCTCGAGTCTTGCTCCACCTGCGTTAAGTACAACTTTGACTTCGAGGCCGAAATAAATAATTAAAGAAATACATAAATAAATACGACAACTATAAATAAATAATGATGACAAATGAATAAATAGAAATGAGACTCGGGTCTCGTCATCGCTTCAAGAATGAGACTTTAACCCGTTTTCCTTATCTCAACTCCTTGTGTCCATATGCTATGTGATCGGCTTTCAAAGTCTTCTAGAAAGTGGGCCTCAATGGCCCGTTGTGTAATGCAAGGAAAAGGAGTCTGATTGGACTCCCGAGTGAGTTCATGCAAAGAAGAAAAAAGTGAAGAAATTAGTACCTATTCAAGTGATACAAAAGGCAAAACCTGTCTTCCTAACATAACATAAATATTAACTCATGTGATAAGAAAGAAAGTAGGAACTAAACCATCGGGTTCCTACTAAGGCAACATTAGCTGTGATTCAACACCTAAATTATGGCAGATAAGAAACATGGCAAAAAGAAATCGATAAGATGAGTAAATGGTGCGATGAATAATAATAAAAATAATAACAGGAACAAAAATTAGATCATAGACAGAAGGATACCGGGAAAGAAAACTGCAACTGAAGAAATGAGTTTGAACAATTTTTCAATTAAGCAAAGACAAAACTTCGACAACCAAAGAAATGCAAAGATTTAACAAAATTATAGAACTGCACCAAGGAAAATTCCACCAAAGTTTTCTTAAAGGTAACTGAGGAACTAGAACACATGTTACAAATTGACACTTATTGTCACCATTACTATTATTATTATTTGAAACAAAATTATCAAGAGAATTTGGGAACTTGCATGTAAACTAGAAAGTCATTGATATTACAAACTAAAGAAAATCATCCTTTACCCACACGAAGATCATGTATACCGAGTCAAAGCTGAGTGAGAAGATAAAATTTGCACATAACATATGGGAAACATAATCAATAAATCAAATTGAAGGTCATGGGGTCTCCCAATATTGGAAAACAAAAGTAATATCAATCAAGGTTTGAGTAAACTAGCAAAAAAGTAGAAGGAGGGCCACATTGATATTCGACAGAGAATGGTAAGGGTTAACATAAACTTTCTAGGTTTGCCGTGCACAACTAATTATTTCAACATTAAAATCTCATAGCCAAATAGGATTTTTACAGAAAAGTTACGCGAACACTTTATTAGGGTGATTTGGGTAAAAGAAACCATTTTATTTCTCTATATGATTAAACGTGTCAATCTGTAATCTATTGGTCATTAAAAATCCGACCTCACACCATGCCTGGGTATGCAATCCATTAATTAACACTATGAGCGCTAAATCGGAGAAGTAGGCAAACTATTTCCTAGCATGTAATCACTTAGATAAACCTAGAGACATTTACACAAGGCACGGGCAAAAGTCCAAATGGAAAACTTTTGTCATACTACGACAAAATGGGATGGCCAACTACAACAAAGCACCATAAATCTGAATGGTCAAAGCACGAAACTTTAACATAAAATTAGCCACAACAAGATATCATCAACCCAAAAAAAATATTAAATTAACTCAAAGCATGGAACTTTACCAGTTGATTCAAAACATCATTAGCCCAAAACTGTTAAACAATATTCAAAGCAAGAAACTTTACTGCGAAACCAGCTTATCAAGATAGTAGCAGCCCAAAACGAAATAAAAGCATGAAACTTTATTCATGATACTGGCATTCAAGACACAGGCAGTAGTTAACAATATCAAGATTAAATTACAAAATTGATGTCGAGGCAGAGATAACAGAAATCACCCATCAAACGACTCAAAACGAGCATTAATCCAACGTAACAATAATCCAACACTTGCTTCATTCAAAGAAACCTATAGCCATTAAGGCCTCTACAGCAAACAACCCGGCCTTATTCACCGATAAACAAATAACGACTTCTACGAAGAAAGAGGGATGAAGAAGAAAACGATAAATTAAAAGGGGCGAGGGTAACTTTACCTCCTTCATGGCAGCAAAATAGGACGATGAGCTATCAGCAAAAATGTTACCGCCGGGAGTTGAGGTTATCTACTCAGGAATTTTCGATTGATTGACCAGCTTCCCAAAAAGGAAGAACGAAAGAGGAATTTTTCATAGTTTTGACCCCGCTGTTTGAACCAACCTCTCAAAAATTCTTTAGTTTTTTTCAGGAACCTTAGAATTTCTAACCTTCAATTTTTCCTCCCCATAGAAATTTCGAAGCCTAAAATCTCTCAGAAAGAAAATTCAAAACTCCCACAGTTTTTCTAAACACAAATTCTTTCTCCATTTTTCTTCCCGAAAACCCTAAAATCGCTAACCCTCCCCCCTTGATCCACCTTTTTCCTGCTTTTAGGAGAAATATTCCCAAATAACCCAAAAAGAAAAGAAGAGAGAAAACTCCAAAAAAAATCCCCCCAAAAATAGTGACCCAATAGGTCTTTTATAGATGAGAGAATTGGGGGGCATTTTGGGACTTGAACCGTAGGATATTTGGAATTTGAAATTCCCCATTCCCCCTTCAGTTCGAGATTTTATCAATAAATATATCCATTTTTAGATTATCCTCACCCGAAATTGAAATGGTGGACCAATACCATTTGAGCAAAATAAATTCTCTCCCCAAACCAATAGAAATTAGCCAAATATGTACTAAATTCGTACCATTATCCCAAAATTCGCGGAATTGAAATGTTGAGAGGCCACTTTTACCCTGTTCTAGAAGATTCGAGCATCCTCTTCGTACAAATTAGCTGGGGGGCGCGTGTGACGCGTAACAAAGGAAAAAAAATGGGTTGATTTTGGTCACTGGGTTCGCGGGCATGGGTCGGATTGATGGGTCCTTGTTGTTGTTGTCGATCGATATTGTTGAGGCATGTTGAAGGTTGGTTGTACGCATATTTTGTACGCTGTTGTTGTTTGTTGTTATGTTGAAGAAAGATTAAGAAATGGGCCGGGTTGGTTTTGGTTGGAGTGGGCTTGGGGTTACTGAATGTTGTTGGGCCATGTATTAATTATTGTTAAAGTTGGCTGGTGATCGGCCCAAAAATAGAAAAGGGCTACTGGTGGATGGTTTGCTTTTGGGCCTGGGTATTGGGTTTCAATTTGGGTCAAATGAGTAGAGGATTTCGAGAATTAGGATTCTGATTTTGGATTACAATTTAGGCAATCAAATTTAAATTCTAGCCAAATTGAATACCAATTGGTCAATTGCATTTACAATTGGGGCTAATTTGATTTCAATTAGAGTTGAATTTGATAAATTGACTAAATCAAATCAAAATTCGATACGAATTAACACCTTGTTTAATCCTGAGCTTCTTAATTTAATAAAATCAAACATATATTTATCCAAATAAATTATTTTTGAGATTAAATCAAGACTCCAACCATTTATTTCAAGACGAACCTTGATTAAATCCCGATATTTCATAAAATAAATACTTAAGTAACAACATGATATAATCTCGTATAATTGAACATGATAATATATAATTGTTACTTAAACTAACCAACTTACCCAAATAAATACTTTGAAAATCCTTTATTTAGATAAAATAAATGTTGTAGTTTTATTTGAAAATTGAAGAAGCTCCGAATTAAACTTAGTTATGGAGGGCAAAAATTAGGGGTCAACACTAAGTAGAGAAGAAGATCTCCTTGGCTCAAGAGGTGGCTTTAAGTGATAGGGGATTTGAACCTAAAGACAACATAGGAGGGAGGAGGGTCAAAATAGCAGCTTTTTCACATTTTTGGCCCATTTTTCTCATTTTTCATCTTATCTCTTGAGAGTTAACCCTAAATATTTTGGTAGCTTAAAAGTGTAGTTTATGGGAGTTTAGGAAGCTATATTAACACCTATTTCTTGATTATATTATGGATTTAAGGTAAGAATTCACCCTTTTGTTAGTAATTTCTTCCTTAATTTCTCAAAACCAGTAAAAATCTTAGGGCATGATTTTAAACCCAAATTTTATCCTTTTCACTTGTATAATATTTTTATCTTGTAATTACTAGTTTTTCATCAATTTAACCTTCAAAACAACTCTGATTCTTGATTTTAATCCGAATTTCAAGGATTTTACCCGGTAAAGCTCAAAAATGGTTTTTCTTTGATTTGAACCCCGTTTTTCACTCGATTTAACTTGGGTTTTCAGATGTAGGTTCCTAAAAATATGGGGAATATATTTTTGAAGTAAATTTTCAATTTTTACCTTCTTTTCCAGAAACCTATTTTGGGGGTCCGTTTTGACCTCGAACCAAAAGTAGTCAATATGGGTGTCGTTGGTTTTGTTTTGACGCGTAGATTTCATATTTGATGTTTTTAGTAGAGTTCAGGATTGTTCATAAAAATTAAGATCGCGGGTTCAAGTATAGCAGATTGGTTTCGGCTTTCGAGGTAGGTTATGGCTTAACTCTTCAGACTGGACTGGATAGTAAATGATGATACAAAATGCATATTAAGGGTGGAAACTAATCATGAAAAATTGCTATCAACGTGTTGTGCCCATGTGGGGGCCTATATGTGATGTAATTGTCGAAATTGAAATATTATGTGATATGTTTGATCATGTGGGGTCTTATGTGACATTAATAGCCTTGAATACATGTGAGTAATTGTATTGTATTATTTAATATGGTACCATGGGTGTATTGTGATTATATTCATACTTTACTGGCATATGAGATATGTGGAAATTCATGGATAAAATAAAAATAACGAGTGAATATTGGCTCATGTGGTTGTGGAAATGTATCATTGTGGTTGGTTGTGATCATTACATCTTCATATCATACTCTTTCATGAAACATTGGTACCACCGTGACAACGTCTAAGAAACACTGGCAACACCTTTTTAAAAATATTGTAACACCTTATAAAACCCTTTCTGAGGGATGTACTGGAAAGGAGATATGAAATATATGGATTGTATATGGGTTGACGAACCCCCCATGGGTCCTACATCGGGAAGATTTGGCTCCATAGGTGTATACGAAGATTATGCGATGATCCCGGAGGTTGTGCAACAACCTCGTGCATCATCATCATCATCATCATCATCATCATATATATATATATATATATATATATATATATATATATTTCACTTACTTTATTGTGTTTATGTTGTGTAGTATTGCCTTGTTGACTTGTCATCTATGTATTTGTTTTATCTTTCTTTACTTGTATTTAATGATCTTGTATCTACATGTTCTCTCTTGCTCTAGTTTATATGTGACATAATCTATACTTGTGTTCTATATCTTGATGTGTTTTTGCAATATATGTGAGATATATTAGAACTGTTAGTGCAAGCGGTGTGGGCTACCATTGTGGGACATTTTCTGATTGCAGGTGACGTGCCCTTAGTGTATATTTTGTATGCCTTATTTACTACTTTGCTTAGTCGGCCTATGATACCTACTGAGTAGAAGTGGACCGTACTCATGCCTACTGCACCCTTTCAGTGCAGGTCCTAGCTCGAGTGCGCCTCAGCTTACTTGATTCGGGTGGTTGTTAGAGCTTCCAAGGTAGTGATTGGACATTCATGTGTCTGAAGTTCACCTCTATCTTTCTATACTATTTATGTCCTTATTAGTTCTCGGAGACAGTTATTATTTCTTTGTGGTTATTTTTTCGATGTATTTGACTCTTGGATTGTATTAGTAGTTCTTACACTACTGACACATGGTTTTGGGCTTGATTGGTGTTTTGGATAAGTTCTTTCCGTATTGTTATGAGTATTTATATGGTTCGGCTTCATTCTAGAAGCCTTACCTTGGGTATTTCTGTCTTTTTCTCTATTCGTATCAGTTTGGGTGATAGGCTTACTTGTCAAGGTACGCCACGACAAGTGTCATCATGACCCTCGTTTTTGGATTGTGACAATATTCAACATTGGAACTTCTAAACTCAGGTAGGTTAGCAGATAGTGAGACCAAAGACAAAAATACTAACCTTATTGCATAAGTACCAGTTTAAGGGAAAGTGTCATTTTAATATTGCCTCTTGGCTAATGCTGCCAATTATGTAAATTAAAGGAGTAAGTTTTTCCTGCCATAATCAAACTCTGCTAGTAGTATGCAGGTGCAAGTTATGCATGCCTCAATGCTTTACTAGAATGGTAACAATTAAAAAAGATTCATTATATTCTTCACACTTGAAATTGAATGAATTTTTTTTTCAAATATTCCTTTTTCCTATTAGAACAGTTAAAATATAAAATGTTTTAAACATTGGCTGAATTTTAGAGGCTGTTTGTCCATAGAAATTATTCACATTTTTTCGGAATTTTTTTTCATTTTATAGGATTCATGGTGTTTGACCATAGATATTCCAAAAACAACTCCAAAATTGTTTTCTGAAAAGTGAAAACAGCTTTTTGTTGTTTTCACTTTTTTCCAATTCTAATTCCAACTTTTATTCTTATTACATAAAACCCCAATTTTTTTAATATTACACAAAAAGTCCTTATTAACTGCACAACCATAAACAATTGCCAACTACCCTCTCGTGATGTTTTTTTCAGAATTCATGAATAATTGCTTCAACGTTTTACTTGTGGGGATCATTAACTGAAGTATATGGTTTGAAAACCAACTCATCATTCGTTTATTGTCCTCTTATTATACTTTTTTTTGGTTTGCCTGTTATTTTAAGCGCGTATGATTACTTCAATGTCAAATACTATTATTTTTATATCTCTTACACTTACTATATAATCGTCTTTGCAGGGTGATAATCGTTTATTCATCCATATAACATTATGAATTAATACACCTACAGAACTTGTGAATACTGAAGCGAACGTACATTAATGTAATGTCATGATGCGTTAGGCAATTCTGGAGCAATGAGTTGAGCTTTTTGAGGACCTCCTTGTGCATGTTGATGGATCACGACAACAGGTATCGAGAAATAGTTGACCAATATGTTTTTATCGCGTACCTGTACATACATTTGCAATATAGTTTCGACCGTGTTTTCTTTGGATTGTATAGTGTTGGATTTGCAGAAGTTAGATCCTAAGATGAGTTTGTTTCATGTATTATTCACATTAATCTCTTCATGTTTGTTTTTAGTCGTGGTTAACACTTTGATAAACATGACACTAGCTTGGGAAGATGAGAAACAGAAGTTGTTTAGTAAGATTTTTAAGCCAAAAGACAGATATATTTTCATTATTTGTAGTTATGTTTTCATTTTTAAGGTCAGGACCCCTTTCATCATTGATGTGAAATTCTGTCTATTCACGAGTATAATCAGTAGATAAATTAGTTGGACAATTTTGATAGTTTTAAAAAGTTTGGGGCATAAAATTAAATTTAAAAAAGACTTTTCAAAAGTCTAAAAACATCTGTAAAAAATACATAGCCAGCTCCAACTCCAACTCCAACTTCAACTTCAACTTTAATTTTTTTTAGTTTTTATGGCCAAACGCCTTCTTAATTAGCGATCTAAAAAGTGGTTATGTGTCACTCTCCCTGATCTGCCCCCAAATATATCACTTAAGTTCAATTTCACTATTGGGTCACGTTTGATTAGTGAGATAAGGATAATAATCTTAGGATATTTCATAAAAAAAAATATTTTGTATTTAATGAGTATTGTTTAGTCTAAAGATCATTTTATCCCATTATCTATATATATAATAAAGCAAAGAAGTTTGCATAAAATTATGCCAAGTGGATATTGAGAACTAACCACTTGGTATTTTGGCGACAAAAATCTATTTTCTTGGCAACAAAAT
>NC_061111.1:144170435-144173805 GCF_002878395.1 Capsicum annuum
TAGCGTGTCGACAGATATATTGGATGCTGATAATACCCTCTACACCAGCATTGTGTCTAGCATATTGACAGATATTGAATGCTGATGATATCCTCTACGCCAGCGTTGTGTTTAGCGTGTCATCAGATATTGAATGATGATGATATCCTTGATGCCAGCGTTGTGTCAGCACGTCAACAGATATTGAATGCTGATGATATCCTCGACGCCAGCATTGTGTTTAGCGTGTCAACAGATATTGAATGCAGATGATACCCTCGACGCCAGCGTTGTGCATAGCGCGTCAACATATATGTAATGGCATCTGTGGCAATGATATGTGATGGCCTTTGCGGCAATGATATGCAATGGCCATTGTGGCAGTGATAAAATAATTTTACCTGGCTTCATTTATCAGTGTCCTACTTTCTACATGTACCTGTACTCAAGGTAGACGATTAGTAGACACAAAGTCGCTTTTACTAGCAACTATTTTAAAGAAACTTCTAAATACGATACGTGTAAAGAAGACAAAGTGCTTTTGTTTGTCGCCTACGATCTCAAGAAATGAGATGGACAAATCAAAAGGTCCTTAATAAATGGGCATTAAACCTATTTTTGGGTTTGCCCTAAAATACCGTTCTTGGGCATTAATGATCTGTTGTGGCTCCCAATTTGCTCGGGGATTTTTGAAAGAGACTCTCATTTTGCGTATTGATCCCTGCATCCATAGAAAAATGATTAGTTGAATGAAATTACTCCATGTTGACCTTCTTTGATCCTTGATTTGCTCCTTGCCATCTCTTGGGCATTCCACCATATTGAGACTTCCACCCTGACACTCTATCCCAAATGATGTCTAGGCAAGTACTAAGTAAGTGAGTTGTAAGATTTTTAAAAATAGTCTTAAATTTTGAAAATAATTTTGAAAACTTCTGTAAAATTTTAGAAAATTTCTGCCAGTCATGTCATGTACTAGCTCAATGAACGTCTTCCTCGCGGTTCTGACTATATCCGATGGATGGTTTCCAAAACTCATGATTATTATTGGAGGGTTTCTTCAAGTAGTTCTATCATAGCCAAAAATTAAGTCTACCCAGACTTTGTCACAGTTGGTGGTTTCCAAAGCTTTAACCTCTGGTGCTGGGGAATTTGGAATATGTCCCAACATTTGGTGGAAATTTTGAGGTCTTCCTCAAAATTTCTGCCCCAGTTTAAACTTGTTTGAGATAATACCAATCTGAGTGGATCTAAAGTCTTTGCTAATCTTCATTCTCTTTGTTGGATGTCGATCTTCTCTTGTGAATTTTTGAGATCCCTTCTCAAAAATTCTGCCCTAGTTTCCATCTTCATTCCCATAAACAAGTAAATAGGGAGTTGCTCCTGTGGAGGTTCGAACTAGTGTTCGATACCCTATCAAGGCGTAAGGTAACATCTCATGCCATGATCTATCATTTTCGACCATCTTTCTCAAGATCTTCTTGATATTCTTGTTAGCAACTTCTACGGCTCCATTCATTTGGGGACGGTACGCTGTCGAGTTGCGATGCACAATCTTGAACTGATCATAAATTTCTTTCATCAAGTGACTGTTCAGGTTTGCCCCATTATCAGTAATAATCGATTCCAGCACTCCGAATCGGCAAATCAAGTTATTCCTGATGAAATATGCAACCACTTTCTTAGTAACGGCTCTGTACGAAGCAGCTTCAACCCACTTAGTGAAATAATCAATGGCAACCAAAATAAATCTATGCCTATTCGATGCTAGTGGCTCTATTGTTTTGATGACATCCATTCCCCAAGCTACGAAAGGCCAAGGAGAATTCATTGCGTGAAGCTCGTGTGAAGGCATTCGAATCAGATCTCCGTGTATTTGACATTTTGGACATCTCTGCACAAACTTACTACAATCATTTTCCATAGTCATCCAGAAGTAACTGGTTCTCAGGATCTTTCTGAAAAGGACAAACCCATTCATATAGGCCCCACAAACTCCAGCGTATACTTCGTTCATCAACTTATTGGCTTCCGCCGCATCGACGCATCTTAGGAATCCCAAATCAGAAGTCCTCCTTAAAAGAATTTCTCCACTTGGAAAGTAATTCTTTGCCAAATGCCGGATTGTCTTCGTTTGGTTGTTACTAGCCTCTTCAGGATATATTCCAGATTCCATATACCTATTAATGTCATAGTACCAAGGCCTTCCATCAGGCTCCTCTTCCACGTGTATGCAATAAGCGGGTTGCTCTTTCAGGCTTATTTCCAAAGGATCGATGTAACTCTGATCCGGGTGCTGAATCATGGAAGATATTATGGCCAAAGCATCAGCAAACTTGTTTTGTGTCCGTGGGATATGTCTAAAATCAAAATCCATGAATCTTCCGTATAATTCTTGCACCAGCTCCATATAAAGAGTAATCTTGGAGTTTTTTATCGCCCATTCTCCCCGTACCTGGTGAATTAGCAAATTTGAATCTCCGATGGCTAGCAATTCACGAACACCTATATCAAGTGCCAATTTGAGCCCCAGGATGCAAGCTTCATATTTAGCTATGTTGTTGGTGCATGGAAAATGTAACTTAGCAATTATCGGATAATGCTGGCCCATTTTTGACACCAAAACTGCTCCAATTCGTGAACCTTTGAAGTTGATCACCCCATCAAAAAATAGCCTCCATCCGCGGTAGATTTTCGTGATATCTTCTCCTACGAACAAAACTTCCTCGTCTGGAAAATATGTCCAAAGTGTCTCGTATTCCTCATCAACTGGGTTTTCAGCCAAATGATCTGCTAAGGCTTACCCCTTGATTGCTTTTTGGGTTACATACACAATGTCAAACTCACTCAGCAACATTTGCCACTTGACTAGCTTTCCTGTAGGCATGGCCTTCTGGAATATATACTTCAATGGATCCATTCTCGAGATAAGGTAAGTTGTGTAGGACAACAGATAATGCCTCAACTTTTGTGCCGTCCAAGTCAAAGCACAACATGTTCTTTCTATAAGAGTGTAATGGGCTTCATATGGTGTGAACTTTTTACTAAACTAGTAAATGGCTTTCTCTTTCCTGTCGGTCTCATCATATTGCCGGAGGACGCATCCGAAAGCATTTTCTGAGACTGACAGGTAAAGCAATAATGGAATTCCTTCTCTCGGTGGGACCAAAATTGGTGGTGCAGACAAGTATTCCTTGGTACGATCAAAAGCTCTCTGACATTTTTCTATCCACTCATTCAGTGCATTTTCTTCAACATCTTAAGAATTGGCTCGCATATGACTGTTGATTTAGCGATGAATCTGCTAATGTAATTCAGACGACCTAGGAAAGTCAAAACTTCTTTCTTGGTCCTCGGTAGTGGCAAGTCTTGAATTGTCTTGATTTTGGAT